>NC_053407.1:2086856-2269356 GCF_016859285.1 Xiphias gladius | reverse complement strand
GGCACCGAGGAGGAAGTAAAATTTCTTTAGTAAAAAAAAAGAAAAGAAAAAAAAGAACATAGCGACAGGTGAAATAACAGCCAAATATCTGTTGGTTCAGTGGAACAACAACCTGCATTAACTTCTGCCTAGAATGGATTGACTGTGCCCCCGATCAAAAACCTATTATTTCACTAAACAGAAGCAGATACTGTATGTCTAAATGACTAAGAGAAGCTCCCATTCCAACACTAACTAGCATTACTTTAGTGTTTTAAAAGTTTGTTGTGTTCCCTGCCATTTCAAATATATTCTCATCCTAGATCAGTTTAGTAGAGTTAAAGATTTCCTTCTCTTTCAATATTCATTAGTGTATCTATATAAATTTCATTATCCTTCCAGTTTAAATGACACAAAAATACAACATGGATCTAAATATATAGGGTAAATTATTTCAAAAATGTATAAGCTACAAGAGAAGTTTCACCTTAGCTACTGAAAGTGACCAAATAACATTGCCAACAAAGGCTAAAGCAGCTGACTGCCATAGAAAAAAAAACTCGAAATAAAACCTAATTTCCTCAAAATCATGATAAAGAAAAACTAAAAATATTCAAATGGCAACTGTAACTTAGCAAATAAAAGTGAAAACCAACAGTAATGATTGGATTCAGATTAAAAGAAATAAACAGAAACTCAAATAGATAGATTATCCCAAGGATAAATCAACATTAGATATATTACATTTTGCCTGGTTATATGTTTATAATTTGGCTTTTCATTTTAACAGTGAAACAGAGCCTATAAAGAAGCTCATCTCCTGCAGCTCTGAAATAAAGAATCTAAATCCTGATGTCAGCTCATTTACCAGCCAAGGATGCCTTCATGGATCCCAGACAGCCAAAACTATAAGAAACTGCATCTGAGTACTTATGTTGGTTTAGTGATGTAGTTACAGTATGCTCTCTCTCAAGTTCCCATTGCTTGATTTGTTTGACTGCTTGCTTTCTGTTTGGGTTGCTGACATTCGGTTCCATGTGTGAAAGTCCAAAAGAACTTGGTTGAGTTTCTCCATCCAGTCCAATCTCTCTTGTTTGGTGTCAGCTGAAAACCAACACCTGAACGAGAAAGAACAATTAGTTTCTGTACTGTGATCAGAGAAACATTGCAAGAATTAGACCTGTTTCAAAATAAATTTCTAGCCACAACCCAACTATTGATGTAATATAAATTGTTTCCCATTAACTGTCAAAAGTAAAACACTGTGACATGACTAGTTGGGTGCAGCCAGAGGAGCAACATGCCTCATGCTTACTATAAACAAAAGTGGCAATATATTTAAACAGGTTCTCATGATAAATGAACATTATTATATTATTATTATTACTATTATTATTACTATTATATAACAAAATGTGCAGCTTCAAAGGTTTTAGGATTCACACATTGAAAATAAGTTGATTACAATTCATGAACACCATAAAAACAAGTCCCTTCGATCTGTTTTGAAGCTCCCAAACTCCCAAAGATCTAATTTTTCAGCATGTTGGGAATTTTTATTCAAACTTACTTTGCCAAGGCCTCCTGGCTGGTGTCCAGCTGCTGATTTGGGGTGTTGCTCACCAGCTCAAAGGTAAAAGGTCGAGCACATGAGTCCCTCTTGACAGGCCTGACACACTGACTGGGAGAGCTGGACAGAAAGATGCTTCCCTCTGCTTCCTGAGAGGTTAAAACAGAATACAGAATCAAACCTGGTGAAAGCATAAAAACGTGACTTAGCTGCATTTGTGTCTGTTGGTCTATTCATACCTTGGTTTCTTTGTCATTGGGGTGGTTCCAGTAGTTCATGCTGCATCCTTCCATCACAAAATATCGGCGATGCCACACCCCATACCCACTGATCAACTCAAACATTGTCTGGGAACAGAACCACAAAAAGAGACAAGAATAAATTTGTATTAAAATACGGTCAGATCTTCATCTAAGTTACAATATGAACAAGCAGAATCTATTTTAAACTAATAACACACAAATCATTATATTGTTCTTGTCCATATTGAATACATCTTTCAAACATTCACAGTGTAGGATGGAAACACTATGTGAACCCCTCGGCTAATGACATCAACATAAGCTAGTTGGAGTCAGGAAATAGTAAAACTGGAGCCCAATCAATGAAGCCAGATTTACGATCAAGAACTGTTGATTTGCATGAAGCTGGTAATGGTAACAAACTAATCTCAAGGAGTTTAGATATTTATCAGTCCAATGTTAGACAAACTGTCTATAAACTGCCCAAATAAGAGACACACACACACACACACACACACACACACACACACACACACACACACACACACACACACACACACACACACACACACACACACACACACACACACACACACACACACACACACACACACACACACACACACACACACACACACACACACACACACACACACACACACACAGTATTTCCACAAGCTTCTATTGTAAATCTCATCCCATTTGCTCTAAATCTAAACATTTTAATTCAGGACAGCACTAAATGGCTTGCTAGGATGGACATGTTTGTGAAGTTGCCAGAGTGTTGAGTAAAAAAAAAACAAAAACATTACTGACCAGGAAGCCTTGGTGTTGCACATTAGAGTGACTCTCGCTGTCCAGTTGTAAGTAGATGTTGCCCTCTAGAGGGGAGAGAAAAGGCACCTAAAGACAAGGGAAGAACAGGGAGGGCACTCACTGTCAAACTGGAAGACATACAGAAGCAAGAAACAGAAAACAATACTTTGAAGAATTTCATTCCAACATACTCTTCATTTAGTTTGTAACGAAAAGCTACTTGAAATTCAACTGTTCTAGTCAAACAGTGATCAGATGTGGTCATAACTTAAGAAATTTCCGTTATACTCATTCAATCTATATATCATCTGTTCTTTTATGTTCAACTGAGAATCCCAAATTGGAAAACGAAAAAACAAAAACAAAAACAAAAACAAAAACAGACAAAAAACAAAAACAAACAAAAAAACAACAAAACAAAAAATCCCAAAAAATTCTTCATTCATCTATGAATCCAATACAAAAAAAAGGCTTGGCTATTGATATTTGATATTTAATCTGTCCGATTTGTGTGAACGCTTCAGAGCTTGCCTGAGAATCCTCTGGTTTTTAAGATTTCTTCAGTATCAAGGTAATTCATTGATAATTGTCAGTACATCCAATGATACACAGCGAAAAATGAGCTATCAATAGATAATTCGGCGAACTTAATTTTTCATAATGTAGGCTAAGGATACCTAAAATGGCACACATGTTGCGACCCACTTTGGTCAAACTTCATGTATCCATGGCAACATTATACTTATTGTTTCTTGTATAAGTTTATCTGTTAACACAAGGTGAAGACTTTTAACGTCACAGTTTTAAAATTACATGTTGGAAAACAACAACTTATATTGATGTTCAAGCTCATTCATTACATTAAATCAGGCACTGCCATTGCCCAAGTATATTTGCTGCAAGTTTTTCAATTGCAACACACAAAGAAGTCGATAGCTTCCTGGTCAATCGGACGGATTAAATATCAAGATTGAATTCAGTCTGTGGTCCGTTTTTTTTATTTTCTATTTTTGACTTGAGCGTAAAATTGAAAGTACGAAAAACGAGCTGTTATTAGTTTTTTTTTTTTTTAGTTGGATTCATAAATAAATAATGAAATAATAAATCATTTTGTCATTTTCCAATTTGGGATTCTCAATTGAATATGAAAAGAACGAATGATAAACGGGTTCTATTAGATATACTAAGTGTCATTTTGAGTAGGTATCACTACAGTGCATACTGCTTGGCAGGTAATTCCTGTATATTTAGACAGTGAAAATGGTCACGGAGGAGAAGTACATACGCTTAATGGATTATTTACTAAACGTCCCACACGTGTATGTGCATTTGTGTGTGATTAGTACAACTCAGCCATGCAGACTCACGTGCATGCGCATGTGTGACTCATAACACATAGGCGTGCATGTACGTCTGTGTGCGTATCCTGCATGTGTGCGCATGTGTGACTCTTAACTGTCAGGCTTAATCTAAACTCTCAAGAACCTTGAGAACCAGCTGTTTATATAAATGTCAACCACATTAATAGCCTAGTATGAATCATTGTTGTTTTGTTTTTTTTAAAAAATAATTTATGTAGCTTTATTTTAATTTTATATATGTAATTTTCCATCGGGTAGTTACTATAACATTGATTTGGTGAAACTGTTTATTTGATTGTATTGGACCAAGCAATACAATTTATCAATAATTTCAATGTATCTCACCTCATACATCCTTTAGTAATTAATGTTACACAACAGTATTTGCACTGCAATGTGTTTAAGGGATAAAACATGAGACGCTGCTTTTGCTAAAGATTTAGATTTTTTTTTTTCTTCTTTAAGGGTCAAAGAGGGTTTTCGGTGCCTTGACGTACTCTATTAAATCTGCATCCTGTGAGAAGAGCCGCTGCCAGACCATAGTGCTGTCACATACAACAGTTCACTGCCATTAAATCACCTCACAATTACACCAGGCTGCAGTATGACCATACAGACCTCTAAACACATTCAGACCGGTGGTAATCATTTGTAAAACTAGTCGTAACTTTTTGTGAAACTCGATATTCTGCTTTTTTATGCAGTAGACGTCCGGTTACCAGGGCTCACCACAGGCTCTTTGAAAAAAGTTCTTTTTAGCAAAACAGTAGTATCTCATGTTTTATCCTTGAAACACATTGCAGTGCAGACGCTGTTGTGTAACATTAATTACTTAACTATGTTACAACCTCTTCTACAAAAGAGGAAATTCATTCACCACAAACAAATGCAATCTAGACTGAAGTACAAGTTTATTTGTATGACTGAACTCAGTCAGGGGTTAGTTTTTCGCAAAGGAGCAGAGGGAAATGTGAGAGGTGAAGGGGTGACAGTGCTGAGAAAAGAGTGAAACCTTTTCCTGAAATTCATTTCCCAGGAGCCTCCTGATTTTGCCTTCAAGTTTCATCTGAGTGGAGGAAGCAAGAAAGAGAGGGGAGGGAGACAGACATGTTACTTCACCAGTGAGCCCCACCCATGTGCAGTAAGTTCTAACAGAATAATAAAAGGGCCAAAGGGATATATAGTGGTGCCTGTAGCACTGTGCTTCTGTTTGGTCGATGTTGGGGTCGAAAATAAAATGCACAGACAGGCGCAAAGCCTGGTGGAAGCGGATGTGTTACATGGGCCATGCCTTTCCCCTCTGAATGTTATCAATTAATTTCCACAAAAGCATTTACATGTCTGTACTTACAAAAAACATCCATCAAACTGCATTCAGGAAATATTTTTTACATGCCAAACTGATAAGGCTATCTGAGTTGATGTGGATAGAGTCTGTTTTATATCACTGAATTCACTACTATGATATCACTACTGTCAACAATGGTGGAGGAAAAAACAGATCCTAGCCGTCACTGACAACCCAGTTATTTATGATCTAACATTGAACTCAAGAGTGTGGAGGGATGTTGCCATGTCTGTCGGGATGTCAGGCGAGTGTCTTTTGTCACAGTCATATTTCTAATCAGTTAGCTACAGCTTAGGTTAGCTAACAAGTCAGTTTTTGTAACCTTGCAACAATAAGTGCTTAATAGGAAGGGCTCTGAAAATTAGGTCCTTAGGTGTCCCATGCTAAAAAAAAGCTGCCTGTGGACACAGTCCCTAATTCTTGAGGATGCCAAAAAACTGAGCAGCTCTTTCAAGCAATATGAAGAGAGATAATTACCTTATCCAGAGGGAACTTGCTCTGTCCCAGTGAGGCCAAGGTGATCTTATGGGAACCCACAAGACAAAAGTTACTGGAGCGACGAGTGTTGAGAGCAGTAGGACCAGCAGCTGAAGAACAAAGAAGCACAGAATGAAGCCAAATAAACATGAAAAGCTCAGAGTCAGCAATGTATGTGTGACCATTATGGCCAGTGTTTTGCCAGAATTATTCGGTACAAACAATTAATGCCTTCACATCAAATACACATTAATTTTTTTATTTAAACATTTACTAGCTACCATTCTAGAGTAATTGAGTTTAGTGAAACATTAGAAAAATTAAGCCTCCTTGTATTCTAACAAATATTGAGCAAAATAAACTCAACTTACATGCCAGACTGTTACTGGATTTCTGTTCAAAACAAAAGAAAAGGTTTAGGTAATAATTCTGTGTGAGGTATTAAAAAACAAAACAAAATTTGGGCATGAAATAATGACTGTATACTCACTGTTATTGTGTTCAGAAGCTTTCTTGGTGTGACCTGAATATGTAAAGACACCATAAATGAGTTAGACTGTCATTAATAAATACACACCTGGCTCATTATTTGTGAGAAAGTCAGCCACTTACCCGTGACTTGGTGGTTGTCCTGTCCATGCTGCAGTTACTACCTGAAGTGTGGGACTAGATGGCACAAAAAAACGCACATTAAAAATCCAGACATGACACTGATCTAATAGCGCTGTGCACTTAACAACTCTCTACAACTGGGAAAAAAAAAAAGTTTTGAAAACAGTTAAATGGAGTAAAAAAGTTACCAGTGCCCTGTAAGTAAAAACTCAGATATGCTGGGCAGCTCTCATTACATTGGATGGCGACCAATCAAACTAATTACATCTACTTTGTATCTGCTTAGGCCAACTTACATCAGCTTGCCCCAGTGGCTTGATTAGGCAATTTGATCTTAATCCTATGGCCTGCACAGTAGTCCAACCGCCATCCCTGCTTATTAAGCTCCAATAGTTTTACAAATAGTAACTAGTTATATCAGAAACTTTACCACAACATTCTTTGACCTAGTGCACCTTTTAAGGTATATCTTGATTCCTATCCTCATTCCATCTGCTTTGGCTAAATTAGAGTGGCTGACCCAACTGGCTTGAGAGGCAACTTCATCTGAATGCCACAGCCCACTCAGTGGTACAACCATCATCATTGTATATCCAAGTCAGTCTGTCAAACAGCCACTGGCATGAGATACTTTTCATGACTTATGTCTCTCGAGCTGTCTTACAAAAAAAAACAAAACATGGTTTCAATATGAAGTTATGTGTGAATGTGAGAGAGCAGGAAAGTCTATAGGGTCATCAGGTTCGGCACCCCTCTCAATCACTGGTGTTTCATTTTAGTTGGGCCCATGACACAGAAAAGGCTAAACAGTGTGTTCCAGTGTCCCAACGCAGCAGTCTGTAGCAAGTTATATTAGCTTTTGTCTACAACATTTCCAGCTAACAGGATGCTAACTTATAACCACTAGCTGACAATATGTCAAACTAAGTAGCATGCTGCTATCACCAGCAGCATCTACTCAACCCACCAAGCAACAGGCAATAGCATGTTAAGTCAACCAGCAAAGCACCTTAGCCCCCAAAAAACCAAACCATCTGTTGAGCCAACTACCATACTGCTCAGTCCAGCAAACTAGCCAACCAGAAAAAACCAACCAAGCCCGTTCACCTACCTCATCCTAGCTAGCCACGCACCATACTCTTCTGTCTATAACATCACTAGTTATAGCTAGAATAAACATGATTTTCAGAATAACATGATATTTCAGAAAGCTGAGATATTTATAATTGATGTTTTATCCATAACATAAGTATGCAGTCAATTACACAAAATACTTCCATGTATCTGTGTTAAGGAACATACAGGATGTTAATAACAGAAGTACATCTATGACAGGGAAAATATTGAATTCTGCAGCTCCAACCACTCAACTCTTCCATTAATTTTATTTTATTATTTTATTTAATCATTTATTTTTTGTAATTCTGATATCAATTAATATGAAACAAAGAACTACTGCAAATCAAAATGTCAATGTTTTTTGTCTCACCAGACTGTAGACTTCCACATCAATCTCAAAGGATGAGCGAATATCCTTCCTGAAATATTTTGGAGACAAAACAAGCAAAGATTTAATCTACACTACAGATTTCCATTGAAACAATCATATTGATACAGTCACAAGACTCCTTAAATTCTAAGGCAAGTGAGCAAAATCTTATTTTAGAACCTCAACATGAAATCTGTGAGAAAAGATATGATTTGTGTCACAGAGAGTATCCTTATTTAAACAAAGTTGTCTCGATGTGACCATTCATTAGTTATTTAAAAATACACATTTAAATTGAGAAATCCAACTTATTTGTCCAGTGATGTCGATCAAATAAAATAACCACAAGGCAGCTGATAAATTGCAGCTTACAGAGTGACAGAAGTAGAGAAGGAGATTGTGTCTCCATTCTGAGCGTCAGCAGCTGTGGCCAGTGGGGTGGCGATGATGTTGCAGGACCCGTAGCGGATCAGGACGAAAAAGTAGTGACTCGGCCGACCTGAACGGGTATAAAACACAGTCCTTTCAAAGTGGATGTCAACCACTATGTTTGTGTTAATTGAGCCCTGAATTTTAAAACTGAAGGTTTTTATTGAAGTCATACAAAAGCATCAATAATGTTAAATAACTGAATGAGGCAATTAAAAATCCAAAAAAGTATAGATGTTTTCTTGCTTTGCTACCTGTCCGGCTGTGTGAGGAGCAGACAAATTCAACCTTGAGAGGCAGCTGGATGTTTGTGACGCTGACAGTCCCTCTGCAGGGCTGCTGGGAAACGTACTCCCTGTCCTCTCCAGTATCCGAGTTCCTCTCCTCTCTCAGTCTGGCTACCTCTGCCAGCAAGGCAGAGCGTTTCTCACCTGAAACAGACATGTAAATCACAAGAATAAGGAAAGAGAAAGATAATAAAAAAATGAAGGAAAATACTCTTAATACTGCCTTTTGAAGCATAATAAGGTTCTGGAACAAGAAATGTAGATATCATTACCATTAAATAAACAGATAAATGTATATATAAGTCTTTTGTTATTAATACTGTCGTTTATATTGTTTTATCAACTGAATGTACAATGTACCAAATATTAAAAGAATGCAACTACTATTGAGGCAACACTTTCTATAGGAACGGTGTAATATGAAAATGGCTTCCTATCTATGGTACACAAAGATGGGACTATTTAAACAAAAAGTCCTATGGTCTACATACAGGAGACCAGCAGTAGTTTTTCGGCTTCAGCCTCCTCCTGTGAGCCTCGTCCATGCTCTTCATCAGTACAGCAGCTCAGAGCCTGCAGGGTCTGGTTGATGACAGTCTGCAGTTTCCCTGCTTCTTCATTAAGAGCCTGGAGAAACACAGAACACCACCTAGCATTATGGGTAAAGAAAAATTTGTACAAGAATTTTGTTCAATCAAAGAGAAGTCAGTTTCAGCAACTGTAGTACAGTTCACATTTTCAATTAACTGAATTAGTAAAGTTAGTGTTTTGCAGTAGGAACAACATGATTAGAATTCACTCTGAATACTAACTTATCTGCTGTGAGACGGTCTTTCTCCAATAAGCAAAAACTGTGCTACACACCGTGATTTTCTCCTTGGTGTTGACAGAATGTTGAGGTTGAGATTTTGGCTGAGCTCGTCTCTGTATCCCAGGAGTGACACTCTGAATGGTGGGCAGCTTACTCTGCCTTTGTGTACGGTAGGCATCAACACTGTCAATCACAGAACCAATCAACATCAAATTACAGATAAGCATTTTATAGTACAATATATATACTCATATAGAGGATAATTACCGACAGTACAGCTGCCTCTGATCATGTTGCCTTGTGCGCTGGAGCTGACTTGCACACTCAGTGACATAATGTTTACAATCCCCTAGTTAAGAACTACACTATATGCCAATCAGGTTTTTAAGAATATTTTAAAAAAATGTTTGAGAAACAATGTGTATATACAATTTGATACAGTGTAATATGTTTATAGAGATGCATGAGTGTAGACAAGTGGAATGTGGCTTTGATGACACAAAACACATTTAAGATATAATTATTATGACATCCAGAAGTATGGTCAAATGTTGGATCCCAGATGGGGGCAGTTATGCAACAACTAAAATGTCTACTTTACATATTCATAACTGGTTTTGCTTGCATTCTTATTTTACACATCGTTTAAACAGCCTCTTTCCATTATCTTTATACTTTCCCTGCCAATGATTTCAATGATACCTGTATAGAGGAGCAGATTCAACAGGAGGGGTGGTGGTCTCTTCTGGAGTGAGAAGCAGAGACGGAGGATTCGATTCCTGGTTTGCTGCTAGCCGCTGTTGGTGGAATATGGAACATTGGGAAACAAATATTTTTCCAGCATCTGAATTTATTAACTTTCACAGTGGTACTTAATCCAGAAAGCTTCCATAATGGAACTCCTGTATCGACATTTCAAAGTTATTAATTAGTCTTACCAGAGGGGTGACCACAGCCTCTACAGACTTGCTGAGAGGAGAGAGGATGGCGCTAGGAGGGAAAGACAGCAGCTCATCTCCATTGCTTTCAAGCTTCTTGCTTTCGCAACACTCTTCTCTGGCCTGACCCTCTTCTTCAATTTTCTCCTTCTCTGACTCTGTGTCCATTTTATCTTTGTCTGTAGAGCAAGCACCAATACCACTATCACGGTCCTCAGCATCTTCATCATCTCCCCCGTCTTCCTCTATCCTTCCAGCATATTCAAGCACCTCCTCGAACATCCGATCAATTATTTCAGTGGTGTTGGTCTCATCATGAGAGCTCAGTTCAGCATCTAAGGAAAAAAACATTAAAAAATGCACCAGTGTATCACTTTCAGAAGCAAATAATTTCTACAATAGGCAGATGGCTCCTGAGTTTCGAGAAAAGCAATAATTAAAAATAAAGAAAACCCACAACAGATGGCCACCTACATGTCTCAACTCTAAGTTCTGTTACCTTTATTCCTGTAGGTGCACCAGTGAAATATCTACTGCGTACTTGAGACGACATAATGGTCTCTTAATAATGTCTATCTAGATGTCTATTTCCTAACACATTGTCTTAAATAGTAGTTTTGCAAAGACACTTGTAAAGTCTTTGTTAATGTGTATATATACACACACAACAGAAAGAGCCATATAAACATTCGAACAATACCGGTTTTCTTTGGGAAGCATTTTCAAGTCTTTAGTCACCCTGTTTTCAAAAAAAAAAAAAAGATGCTCGTAATGTAAACCCAGTGTATGCAGTTTACCAATGGTCAGGGATTACTGTCTTACTACCAACTTCACCAATGTGCACCACCTCTTCTAAGGTGTCTTCAGGCAGCCCAGGTGCTCACACATAAATCTTACTGTTCTCACCTGACATACTTGTCTCTGCCCTGGACTCCACAGAGGTACTGGTCTCAGACAGGAATGAGTCATTGATTAGCTCAGGCTCCAGGATAAAAGTGACTCTCTTTAAGTTCTCTGCTCCCTCTGCCTTGTCAGTTTCTTCTGTCAGCCCATCTATAACACCCTGTCTTTCATCTTTTGCTTCTTGATCCCTTTCCTCTGTCTCCAAAAAGCATTCTGACACCTGGACCTCTGTCAAACTCAGAGCTGGATCATTTGTGGCAATGTCTACTGGTTCAGCAGAAGGCTCTGCCTTCAGCTCTGCTACATCTTCAGTGTTTCTTTGAAGTTCTATATAATATGTCTGTGTTTCTTTCAGAGCCTGAACTACATTTGCAAAAGGAGATGCTTCCATTCGTTTCACTCTGCTATTTGGGCCTGTTCTGTTTGACTCTAGGTAAATTTTTTCTTCTTTTACATTGATTGTCTGGAATTTTTGACGTATATCATTCTTATGAGTAAATCCTTTTGTGTCTTTCTGGTCTTGTCTTATTGTAAAAATATCAGTATCTTCTCTAGCTGCTCCCTCATTACTTTCTGCATAGGACTCTAAATTGACTTGGTCTCTGTTTAAAGTACACAAGTCTTTCACAGAGTCCTCTTCTGGTCTAGGTTTCTCATCTTCCTGCAATTCAGAGGAATCAGCAATCTCAGCAGGGACATTACCCAAATAACATTCACTATCCTGGATGTCAAAGGGATCACTATGATCTGCAACACTGCCACCTTTCTCTTTTTCCACTTTGGATGAATCCAACTCCCCTTGATCCTCTTTAGCACACACATCTTCCTCCTGTTCTTCAGCTTTGATAGACTCTTCCTCTTTGCACACATTGTCTTGAGGATTTCTCCACAACCATAACTCCTCATCTGTTGAAGGCTCAATCTCCTCTTCACCGTATGAAGATTCATCAATCTTTTCATCTTCTTCAAATGAAAACATCTCTAACCCGTTCTGTTCAGTTACTTTGGAAACCTCACTCGTTTCCTTTTCATTTGACTCATCTGGATGAATTGATTCTAGCAGTCTCTGTTCATCATCTGACACATTCTGATCCTCACCGTAAGATGTTTTGGAGAAACTCTGATCCTCGCTAAAAGACAGCTTCAATAAAGTCTGGGTCTCTGGTTCCTGGGACCCTAGCTGCTCTTCTTCATTTCCAGCTGAAGCCCTGCGGTGTTTGTCCTTCATGAGTTCTTCACCCTGATGAGTATTTTGCTCCTTCCCTTCCATTCGCAGCTGCCCTTCACTAGAGGTTTCATGCTCTACAGATGCTGTTGGAGCTTCAGAGTCACAAGGTGCCCTTCCACCTGTTGAAAGATTATTCTCACATCTTAACACTAGGTGCCTAAGCACCATACATAATATACTTTAGAACAGATACTAAGTATTAATATCAAGCCAAAAGCTATTTAAAATCTGTAGAGTAAGATATTGATTGCAATGGGAAAACACAATAACACAACTTAAAAGAAACAGATCTGGCGTCATAGCAATTGCAAGGACTGGCAGAATTTGAGAAATGTATACCCAATTTTTTTGTACTTTTGTTTTGTCCAGATATTGATTCTGGTACCTAAACTTAAGGTATTGGCTGACAATTGATCTGAAACCAGTGCTTTTTTCTTTTTAAAATGAAAGTCCGTAAACCTCACTGTGTGTAACTCATTGGGATCATTACTCTATGTGCAAAGTAACATTAGATTGTAACAAAACATCACTTCTTTATTTGACATCCACACACCAAAATGTATTTATTCTGTTCAAATTTTAATCATATTGTTCTAGAGGGTTTATAAAATTGTGCTACAGCAAATGTAGGGACTAAAAAACTGTATTTAATGTGGCTCAATAGCACCTGGATAACAACTGGTCAGTTTAATTTTGTCAGTATTATTGCTGATAAAGAGCCAGTGTATTGGATTGGTTCATCACAGGTTAGAAATAGATCTCTGGATCGGGTTTAACTGTGTACATAGCCTATGTATGTTTCAGGACATCCTTACATCTAACGCAATCATACTTTACCCAGATTAAGTCCGTTCTAGGGAAAGAAAATATATACATTTCAAGTTGAATCCTCTACAGGGGAAAACCAGGCGCCAAAAGTCTTACCTGTTGTATTTATAGGTGGCTTCTTTGCACCTGATGTAGGAGCTTCTGTGAAGCTGGCATCTTTCATCTCAGCATCACCATCAACCTGGAAGAAACAGTATCAGCACCAGGATTTAAGAATAAGAGGTAGGGATGCAGAGACCAGTTCTGTTTCATGTAGATTATTGCAAATAAAATAGCAAACATATAAACAAACAGCTGTGATTGTGATTTCATGTGAAGGGCATCTTCAAAACGCAGTGCCAAAATGCTATTAAAGGTAACTAAAAGCACAAAAGCTAATAAACTACAATGGATACTACATTAAAGTGCCAAATCTCAGCTTTCAATTGAGTAGATTTATATCAATATAGGAAGAATTGTGTGGAAGATATAGCCCTTTAAAAACAGTGCCCAAATGGCAAAGGTTCAAAAGTAATTGGACAGCTGTGAGTTGTTTTAACATTAGTTCATGTACATGAGGCTCAGAATTGACAGAGTTGCCATTTAGATTGAGGTGAAGTTGTCTGTCAATATGAAATATGAGGATGAAAGAGGTAACCATGCAAGTAAAGAAGATAACAATGAGGCTCAAAAACTGCAAACAATTATCAGAGAGATATCAAAGGAAGGTGGTTTGGAAAAAACATTTGGGTACATAAAAAAACAAACAAACAAAAAAAACCCACACAAAACAAACAACAACAAACAAAACAAAACAAAAACAGGTGTATAAACGAAAACTAGAAAATGGAACAAGACCTTGCAGACTGAGGAGCACAAGTCTGGTGGATAAGTAGAAAATGCATGGCAAAGAAAAAAAAACCCTTTATTACTGCACAGGAAATCAAGAATGCTCTTTGGGATGTAAGGAGCAGCTGATGACCCAAAAATATCACCTCATGTTTCAAACATGATGTTGGTTTTGTTATGTCTTGGGCATGTATGGTAACCAACTGACGTGACACATTGGCATTAATTGATGTTTTCACTGCTGACAGAAGCAAAAGGTTGAATGCAGAGGTATACCGGAGCATTCTGTACTCAGATTCAGTCAAATGCATCAAAAACACATTGGATGACATTTCATCATTCAGCAGAACAACGATCCTGAACATCAGCTATAGAAAAAACAAAGAGCTTTTCTGAGTGAGGAGGTGGAATGTCCTCGACTGACCGAGTCAATCACCTGATCTCAGTCCGACTGAGCAGCATTCCACTTGGTGAAGATCAGACTAAAGCTAGAGAGACCCCACAACATGGAAAAATAACAGTGTCTGCAGTGAAGCTCTGGGAGAGCGTCACCAGGGAAGATTAAAAAAGTTTCTGCTGATGTCTGTGGGTCAAAGACTTCAGGCAGTCACTGACTGCAACGGATTTCCCGCAAAATATTAAATATGATGATTTTGTTTGACTTCATGTTTGTCTGTCTAATTACTTTTGAAGCCCTAAATAGGGCACTGTGTTTTAAAAAGGGCTATATTTCCCACACAATTCTTTCAATGTTGATGTAAAACCTACCCCACATTAAAATTGAGACTTGGCACTTTAATATGGTATCAATTATTTTATTTCAAATTGAATGTGCTGAAGCATAGAGCCTGAAGAACAAAAAAGGAGTAACTGTCCAAGTACTTATGGTCTGGACTGTATACTGTACATTACAGGGATAATACAGGGATAGTTAGGATAATGACAACAAAAGTGAAACAAAATGTATAACAATAAGCCAACAATGTTCTTCTTTGTGGAGCAGTTTATCACTTCACCATCACCTCAATATCAAACACCAAATAAGACAGTTTGTGTTCACTACTGTTCGTGACAAGTGAGAAGATAAACCTTTATTTCTTCAGTGAACAGCCCACTTCCTGAAAGGAAGTTTGAGGAGTTAACTTCTTTCCTCAGAAGACTGGAGCCATATAAATGGTGAATTTCTGACTATAACAGTGCCTCAATAGTATTGAGATAGTTTCCCTGTCCAATTTAATTTTCATAAATTGCCCAAGTCAATATTACCGAATGTATTGGCTCAAACTCTTGCCCATGTGCACAAAGTGACCAGACAGTGTTTTTATTTTTCTTCATTTTTTCCCTTTATCACTGACTCACATCCCCAGGCTGCATGGGAGGCCAGTGAACTCTCCTTCTAGATCTAGGGACCCAGGAGGATTGAGATGAGGGGCCAGGAGGGGTCCTTCCCTGCTAATGTTTACATAAGCAGGTGTGAAAAAATCTCAAACAAACTGGAAAAGAGGCTACTAAACATTAGAAAAACACAAATTACATCCACAAAAACAAGTTAAAATATATCAGTCATCTTGATTGTAATCTAATACTTAAATTAAATTAATCCAATTTTACACAAAAGGAATGTGAGAAAATTGTGAGTTTATCATGGTGAATGTAGGGTTTAAGAGCCAAGGAAATTAACCACATTAACTTCAATATATCTGATAATTCTGTATGTCAAGACAAAAGTGACGAGTGTGACTAAAACACACTCAAATATTTGACAGGCAAAATACAACAATCACAAACCCACCTGAGCCAATGAGGGATCAGAGCTGCTCCTTTTTAGCCAGGCATTCTCACTGATTGGTTGGAGATGCAACTGGCTCAACTCGTGCTCCCGTTCCTGAACCGGGAAACCATTGTCAGATGTGAGACATAACCTCATTAGGTAGTTTTACAATCAAGTGACTTCATTATATGAATATTAACCTCACAGATATAAAATTCCTTCATTCCTAAATTCATTGAATTAAAGGACACTTTAGCTGCTAGTAGAATTAGTTTAAAAATATTTTAACTTCTAAAGATTTACAAACACCATTGAGCAGTATTGGTATATTATAAATAATTTATGGGTATAAATAATTTATTTCACAATGTTTGAGTTAATTTACTAATTCAAGTAAGAGTACTTGGGAGCTACAAACGTGTATAAATGTGATTCCAGATACCAGTGAGGGATTTCAGTTATAAAGCCATTAAACCAACCTGGCGCATGAGGGAGGCCTGCTTGGAGCTGGGTGTTGTAGTGCCCTGGAGTTTCTGATGAATGCCAGATACAAAATTTGAGCGGGAGCGAGGGTAGAGGGTAGTAGGGCTTGGTGTGGGGCCTGCCTGGAAGACTGGCGCTTTAAACCGCTCCATTCGTTGATTAAATTCTCCCTCACCTGTGGGTGGGTGGGGGGGTGGACCGCAGTCCAAAGGTATTGAATACTGAGTAACTGCCAATACCAGATTTCAATCTGATATTCATATTTTCCTACATTTACAGCTGAATAGTGAACTTCAAGTGGATTTAAGTTAGTAAAGCTAGCCCAGTTTAGGTAAACTGTTCTCGATGGTAATAAATATAATTTAACATTTAATTGAAGTATCATTAAAAGGACATTGCAGGAAACTATGCCAGTCACCCATGGTTCAGGGCAACAAAATAGGGCACCCTCTACACAGTCTCCTCCAATGTTACAGTGATCCTCTCTATAAATCAGTTTTAATTTGTGAAGCATCTTTGGCTCTTGTGGAAACATAAACTTAACAATTATTAGAATAAAAAAATAAAAAAATCTTTATAAAAATTCATGTAAACCTTAAGAAACATTCTAAAAATCTGGTTCTCCTACTCTTTTTTTGCACAACTGCACATTTCTTATACCACTTTTTCTAACTAACTCTTAATACCTTGCCAGCAAAACTACTTATATAACTGAACTCAGATGACAATCATGTTAACCATATTTATGTTAATCAACCATATTTTAGCCTTTTTGCACTATTTGTCTGTTGTTTTTTTATTTGAGGGCTCTGTAGCTAGGTGTGGCAAATGTTTTGTGAGCTGAAGTCCAATCCCTCAGGCTTGGCCTTCTGGCCACTAACATGCCTGAACTGAACACCAAGGAATTAACTAGAGTTAATTAAGAGTGTCAGAACTAGGGATGGGTGAAGTTAGGGCTTTATCACTTCCACTACTCTTATTAATACTCTTCATCTATCCGGTACTTTTTTATTACTCAAGTATTTTTTTTAAATTATTATTCTTAAAAAGAGTAATACATTAAGAAAAGAATTAGAATTTGTTTATATTCAAAATAAGATAAAATAATATTTCTAGAGCAGTAACAGCAATATCTACAACAGCAAAGTCACTATATAAACCCAATAACATCAACCTGGAATTAAATGTAAAATTTAAATAAAGTAAATAACATTCCGCACATTAAGCACTGGGTGAACTTTAAATGAATGAAGTGAATGAATAACAAAGAAATAAGTCCCTATTAGTTATTCATCCTGTGTCGTCCTCCTCTCTGCTGGGCAGTTACCAGTACCGTTAGTGGGAGGAGGTTCTGGTTTGGGAGTGGGGGGCTGCGGTCTCTTCAAGTAGTAGCATTTGCAAGCGAAATGTTCACACTGCGCAGCCTTGTACTGACTTCCATCTATTATAGATTCAATGTCTATACAAGTTGTTTTGAAAATTTGAAATAGAAAGGGAGCAATGCATTCAACAGAGACAAGTCTGATGTTTATTATCAGAGGTTTTTGAATGTGTGTGTTCACGTATGCTTACCGATGAGATGCTCTCTGACGCCCTTGTCATGGTTGATGGCTGATGGGCTGTCAGCCCCAGGATCTGACAGGCACCTCTGGGCCAGTGGAGCTCCTCCAGAATAAAAAAAAAAAAAAACTTGCTGTTAAAAACTATATCATTTATCTAGCTTGACACAAATAATCAACTCCTTGACAAAAGCTGATATCTTGCACGTAGATATGAGTGTTGACCTTGGCTATCATAACATCAACTTGAGCAGTACCATAAACCCCACCCCACCGCTGCCAAATTAAACTATAACACTCCTGTATATATAGATACACCCATCCGCCACACAATTAAAACTGGTTTCAATGTTGTTGCTGATTGGTGTATGTGAACATATACGCTTGGTTGCCCATTTATTGGCGCCACCTAGCTAATACTGGTGCATTCTAAGTCAACAGTCTCTGCAATAAATTCTACCTTCATGAAGTTTTTTGTTGTACCTTGTACAAATCTGCTGAATTGTATTGTGTTATACCTAGAGGTTTCTCTAATATTTAATCAACTTCACTGATAAAAAAAATTGGGTGGACAAAATATTGGAATGGCTGCTTCAACAGAAAAAGGTAGGATTACCCTCTCTTCTCTGGGTGAGTTGCTGGACTCGGGACCGCACTGAAGGAACCATTGGTGTGTCTGGCTTTGTCCCTAGTTCAGCTAGGCAATCGGACGGTTTCGGGCTACAGTTCTCCTGACCAGCTGCCTCCAGGCGCCGCCGCTTCTGGCCATTATTCATCTCTGAGACATAAGACAGAAAAAAGATGAGAGAAAACATAATGCACGAATATAAATAACTGCAAATACTATTTTAAAAATGTGGACTTTCTGTATTTCTAAAAGATGTGAAACTCGACTTTCTTGTTAATACAGGCACAAACAAACCTGATGGTGAGGGGACATTGTCTCCAGAATCTGACAGAGGTCCTCTCTGTCTCTTCAATTTGACGTTGCCACTATTTTCCTCGCCAGCTTCCATACTGAGCTGCAACCACAGTGACATTACAGATTGGATATGTTTTTTTAAGATGTCAGCCGTCACTGTTATTAGTCAGAAACCTAGAAGCACAACAGCAGCAGTACAAACATGAGTCAGGTTTCTAAAGGAGTTTGTCTTCAAAACACCTGCTTACGATTAGTAAAATTGTCCCTTGAGTTAAAATTAGATAAAAACGAGATTTCTTAAGAGTAAAGGTAATGTACGTAATTATCATGGGTCAAGTTAATATAGGCCTCGGTTAAATCTCAGACTCTGCCATGAAAAAATATTCGGTTAAAATTAGTAAGGCTAGCTCTCACAACACTTTTATACAGACAAAGGAAATAAATATTAGATTAAAACGTGTCTGCAGTTTCCCAAATTTAATGAAACGTGACAACGCCCCAGCGTTTCAGTTTCAGCTCAGGTCATCTTAAAATGAAACGCACATTCATTGCTAACTGCGCTAGCAAGTCAGCTAAATACATACCGTTATTTGTTAAGGCTGCCAACACACCAAAAACCCCATGTTAGTTAAATTGGGTTACTCTTCTACTTCCGAGCATTGACCGCTTGCCACTTGACATCTAGTTAAATGAGCTATATTAGATAGCTTATGTTAGCAACACTACCTTTTGAGTTAACTCTGGCCAGCTAATTTAAAGCTAACTTATCCAAAGTTGGGCAACGAAACGTTAGCCTAGCTTAGAATGGCAAGCTAATTTTAGCAGAAACAAACTGTCTGGAAATGTGTTACAAAGTTAGCAGAGCTAATGACAATTGCTAAGGAGGTCGTTTGTTGTCCTACCTGAAAAGAGGTCTGTATGAAACTACAGTATTAAAACAGGTCAACGCTAACTGACAGGAAACAAGAAACAACCTTCTTGTTGTTTTATGCTTTCACTCTCCTCCCCCTCTAACTTTGAATTTCCGCGGGTCTTCTGACGTTAGCGGAGCATACAGCTGGAGTCCCGTAAATACTCTCAAGAATGCTGATCTGGGAACAGACTAAATACAGCAGGCCTGTTTTGCTCAGCAGACTGCAGAATCCTGTAAACTGTTTCCACGTCGGTACCTGCTGAATATCTCGAAGTGCGGCCGTTTTACCGTATTAAACCGAGTAAACACGCAAAGCAAGATTCCACTACTGTATCACATTGGCATTGTTTTAGAGCTTCGACCAAACTGTAAAAGTCTTTGTTTTGGTGTGTGAGACATAATTTTAACCTAGGTAATAACTAATAATAAGATGTTTCATGAATACTTAAGTCTGTTTAACACATCAATGGTATGTTTAATACACCTTTTGTGCTATGTACTCTGTTCGCTCTGTTCCTAATGCAGTTCAGGCACTCTGATAACTGCACTCCCGACTTACAGGTAAGAACTAACATTTGCAAAGCCTGGGGTCAAGACTGTGAAGACATGAACCCACAGGGCAAAGCTGGAATTACAGGCCTGCATTGACTGTAACGATTTGGTTAAGTATCAATTTTTTAAAATACAGTACATGTATCTATTTGTCCACCTCCTTGCTTGTACATAATAGTTATATTATATTTATTTATCCTTGTTCAGCTTTGTTGTTGTTTTTTTCTGTATGTCCATGTGTAACACCCTGGATATTGTTATTGGTACTATACGTAAGCACACTGAAGGCCACTAGAAACCAGATCCTAAAGGTGTAATTGATAGGTTATCCACATATGATAAACATTGGCCTGGCTCAGTTATGGTTGAACGAATTTACTGTTTTTCTTATTAAGCATACTATTTCGTTTTGACTGCCACCTGTTTGGGTTTGTGAGACACAAATTTGATCTTGTCAAATAGGTTAAAGTCATACTGTAGAATTTAAAATCTGTTTGACCTGAATGTACAGTATCTTTGAAAGGGAAGTTATATATAGTATGCTATATAAAAAGCTCATTGCATTCCACAGGCAGACTTATGCAAATGAATTCTAAATGATGATCACGGGGAATTTGATGGGGTTTGCGATCACATGCTTGCAAGTGATCTAAATAGGTCACTGATGCATTGCTAGACCTGGGTTTGTTTACACGTGTGGAAACAGCTGTGATAAGATCTTGTGAAAGGCATGGTATCTCCATTACTCTGTGTGCACAACACAGATTACCATAAGTGGGGGAAGTGAACTCACGATAAACTAGCGATGTACATATACGTAGTTCACCCTGGTGGAAGCAGAAACCACTATTATTATAAGACATTTCTACTAACGAAACCCCAAACTTTGTCTTTTTAAATTGAAAAAATTAAATTCAACCAAAACCTTTTGGTTTGGGTGAATCAACCCTTTAAACGGAATAATATCAACACCTGGCCAGGCACTATTATATATTATAGTGCTATTAATATATTTACAAATACTGTATATAAACCCTCTAGACATAAAGTACACAGTATGGCCAGTCCTCCAGGACTATACAAATCTTAATGCAGTACTTGTTGCATTTAAAAATCCACTAACCTTTCTTTTGTTGGTGGAACCACAGCTGGATTTAACCTCCTACAGGGGGCAGGGCAAAATAAACTGCTGGACCACTATTTACCCCATATTCCTCTCATTTTCTGTGCATATTGTGCAGATTTTCTATCCTTTTTTTCCCAAAACACCTGGCACCTAGATTTGCTGTGCGCTAATTTGATTACATCTATTAATCTATGAGTGTAACATTAAAATACTGCAACCTTTGTACTTTGTTGAAAACTCCTAAAAGTGTAAATTGAACTTCAATGCTCAAGATAACCAAGCCGTAAAGATAAATGTTGAACAGACTTTTCCATTGTCTGTGGTACAAGAGATGATTTAAGCTCTACAACTAAACTGTGGACTGTCTACTTATTGTAACCTCCCTCCCCTTACTAGACAACAGCAGTCGTTTTAGTATTTTTTTGGAGTGGAAAGCTGAAGAGGTGTGAGTTCTGCCCTGATGTTTTGAGGTAGAGTTAATTTTGGATGGAAAGGCTTATATCATAAACAATTCAGTTCCACAATGGACAGGATTTATATCAGACGCCGTGCTAAGAGTCGATCATAGAAAAGAGGAAGAAAGACAAAGAACATCATCATCATCTTTTCAGTGACAGCATCATGAAGACTCTTTGCTTCACTCTTGGGCTCCTGCTGCTCAGTGTGTTCTGCTGCTGCTATGCCATGCGTGAGTGATCTCTGTTTGTTCCTTATCATCTTCAGAGTTTGCTCAGAGACGTGTTTATATTGACTTTATCCATTTACCTCCCTAACAGCTAAAGCATTGCAGTTCAACACAGCACCGGGAAACTGCTGCTTCAACTTTTATTCACGCAGTATACCATTTAGGCTAGTAAAAAGCATAACCGAGACCCACAGCTCCTGTCTGAAGCAGGCGTTCATGTAAGTCTCTGATTCATTCTTTTACTGTTTTTTTGGTAATGAAATGATGTTAAAAAAAATGGACAACCTGTGATCTTTAGGCAAGTTTTATCACAAGACCACAGAATTAAAACCTGAACAAAAAAAGGTGGATGAACTGATTTGTTTCATCTGTATGTTTTGCAGAGTCCAGACTGTTAGAGGGAGACAGATCTGCTACAGTCACACTTTCCATTGGGTTCTAGATGCCTACAATAAGCTCAATGATACTAAAGGCAGTGGTCAGCAGCTCTGAGGATGTGTTATTGTGTAACACTTTATTAAATTAATGTCTGGTTTTGTAGGCTAAAAGGTATGAATACAAAATCTTTTGTATTTTAATAAATTTCTTATTTGCATAATGGACTATATTGGTGGCTATGTGTGTTTTCTGAGTACAGTATACAGTGACTAGGGTTAGATCATGTACAGTATCTCAGGTTTCCAATTTCAGCCTTTTACGAGTGATCACATATGGATTAGTCAGTGACTGACTATAGCTACAGCACAGTCTGGATAACCATGGGAATTAATTTCACACAAATGAGTGTACGACTCATGTAAATGTTTTAAAGTCATGAAATCATGGTTAAGGTACGGTTTAGTTTGGGTAACAAAAAATGTTATTGTTAAAGAAAATTTGCTTTTACGGTTAAAAGGAACCAACATTAACAGCCGGTTACAGACAGGACATGAATTGCAGGTCTTACACTTTGTACACAAATTCATCCAGCCCAGAACTCTCTCTAAGACTTTTCTTGGTGATGTACATATCAGGTCACACTACTTTTACCTTTGTCATTCAGGGAGGATAGTAATTATCACACCACCATAAGAGGTCGCTTGTCAGCAAAAATGTAAACATTTTAGGCATTTGAATGTCATTTTTGAACAGCATTCTTTCTTTAGAGAACAGTCTCAGATTATGTCTGCAAACCAGCAACTGTTAGTGGCTAATGATGAGCTAGCTCCTGTTATATACTGTATAACCATGTCAAATGACACCTGCCATTGGTGGTCATATACAAAAACAGTATCAGATTGAAGAAATATTGTTGCTTTCAAATTTTTGTCAGCATAGCCCTCTCTAAGAGCAGACATGTTGACTCTCCATAGTATTCCTTTAAAGTGAGCTTATCTACTAGTGGTCACAAGTGGCAATTACAGAATAACTTTAAATGGTAAAATGTAGTGTAACAATAGCAAAGTTAAATAAGAGTCATGAGGTTAGAGAACTGACTCAGTAATATAAATCAATATCTATCAAAACTTACCGTAAATCAGCTAACATTTGCCACAATGACTGGTCATACCAGACCAAGTATGGCTGTAGCAGTAAAATCCTTTGTTATATTGAAATAAGCAGTGGTGCGTTTTATTGCTTATGAATTTTGCTTTCATTTTAAGTGAAAGAATGTGTTATTTTTTTTCTTTTAAAAGTTAGGTGGTCTTGCTCTAAATCACCTGTAAAGAAATGTAAAGAAATGACATATCAGTTTCCCAGCCCTTTTTTATACAGTATAGTGGGAAGAGAGATGAGTGGAGCTTCGCTAGACAATGGACAAGCTGTTGAGGTAGAGGTTTCAGTCTGTAAAAATATTTTCTACTTGTACGGTACAAATGTGTGAAGTCGTTTCACGACTTACAAATGCAGTAGTGTTAATGAAATGGAACATTATATATATATACATTATATTTAAAGGCGTACATTGCAGCACGCCTTTTTGAATATGATATTCCATATAATATTTATCATTGATCTTGAGTATGTGTCATAAGACAAATTTGTGATGTATACAATAGGTTGTAGGGAAATTTGTAAATACACAACATAAATTAATTTTAATCAGTACTTCTGAAACAATCAAAAGATCAGCAGCAGGATTCTGCAGAAAATTACACCACAAGCTGCTTTCTTGCTGTCATAAAATCAGTGAGGTTTTAGCATTTGCAAACCTGTTACAGCAGTCCTCTTTTCCTCTATGAAATGTCGTTGTTCTCTCACAATAGATTTTCTTTTTTTGTTTGAGTGTGACCAGCGTTTGAAACAAACTTGAATACATCAACATCAGCTAAACCTCTATCCATCCTGATAGCATCAAGAGATGCTAATGATCTGTGGTGCAACCTGCATTCTTATTGTAAACTGCATCTCAACAGCGACATATTGTAAGTTGCTGCACTTACGGAATGTACTAGGGCAACAACAACAACAAGTGCTAACTTGGGGGGGGGGGTTACACCCTGTCTCTGTTTAAAGATTGTCTCTGGCGTCCGATGTGAATGTCCTCTTTGATCGTTCTTCAGCTCCCCATCGATCACTTTGACCCCTTCCCAGTGGATGCTGTGATTTTGGTCTTGTATTCACAAACAGCTGATGTCTGTGTATTCACAAACAGCTGATGTCTGTTTCTAGTGTTCATTCAGTCTCTTGTCCAGGGTCACTGCTGTTTCACCAATGTGACGCTCCTCACAGTTGTTGCTTGCGATGTCATACACAACTCTTGTCTTCTTGATTTAAGATTATTTTGTCATGCATACTGTTCCCAAGGTCTACAATGAACTTCAAGGCTCATTGTGAACCCATTCTACGCTACCTGCCCAGTACCAAACTGCAGACCAAGTGAGTAAGCAGCTGAGATTTTCACAAGAGCTGGGGAAAACTGACCTGAAAGGAGAGTGAATGTTTAACATTTATTTGGTGGACAGACTATTGTGGGATTTTTTGTAAAAAGAGTGGATTTCACACAGTGATATCGTCTTTCAGAGTTTATTTCCTGAACACACACAAATGTATATGGACTCAGTGCCTGCCTTAGACAAAAAACCCCAAACACAGCAAAACAGTCATGATTAAAGTGGTAGCCGGGCTAGCCACAGAAAAAGTTACACAGCTCTCCATCACCCTCAGAAGATTTACCTTAAGCAATTTATTGATAGGCCTACAATAATTGCCTATTTGTTAATTTCTTTATCAGTGTCTTCTTCACTGAAGGAATTCTGCATCCGCATCCTATCTGCTGAGAACTGGGAGTTGAAGGCTGAAGCACACAGCTTCGCTTCTGATTTATTTCTTCTGTGGCAAACTTGCTACCCTCTTGCGCAGAACCTTAGCCCCGGCCCATCTACATGGTCAACGGCAGGCTAAAGTTCTCTCAGTTTGAGGTTACATGGTAAGATTAAGAACGATCAAACGTGGTGGAAATTGAACATGATTACATGTGCAGTAACTGCATTCAAACAGGTTCAATAAAGATATTCAAACGTGATGATACAGGTAGTATCCAATGTGTAATTTTCTCCACACAGACACATCACTGAATGAATGCTAATGCTGATCTGTATCTGCTGGAAGTGTGGTATACAGTTGTATGCTAACTTGCTTAGTAAAACGCTGTTATAAGGTGATAATATGTTAGGGCTGCACATCCATTAGCTTATTTTGTGTATTGTCTGCCCTTTTAGTGGCCAAAATTCAAGTAATGCAGCTTTAAAGCTCAATGTGTTGGTCCACCCAAAAATGTTTCTTTGAGTTGGAAACTGGAAAACAGAACAAATAAAAGGATGGCACTTCTGGTCAAAATATAGTGTACCTGTATCTTAGTCTAGAATGTAGGTTAGGATACTTAACATGAGCTTGGAAGGACGTTAACTTAAAATGGCGACAAACCTTAGCATTTCTTTTAAATTAGTTAGCCCATGGGCTTTCATAATGTTAGCTTGCTTTTCTGTTTTTTTTTTTAACAGCCTTCAATTCCTCTCATCACTTTATCCCAGTCAAATAAAGGTGTAAATGTGTTATAAAGCATTTACTTTTGGTTACTCATGACTGAACCAAAAAGCAAAGTCAGCATATAGAGCAGGTGATGGCGAAACAGCTTAGTAGGCATTCAGGCCAGTTAAAACCAGGGGAATGACGCAGAGACAGGGTCAAAAGGCAGTCAAAATGGCCAAATCTGGGTTAAACAGAGAATGGCTCAGAGAGAGGTTGGCTGGTACATAGAGTATACAGTATGCTGGGGCTACGGAAGGTATAAGTGGCCGGTGTGTAGACAGGTGATGAGGTCTACTTGGACAGGTATGGGCCAGTTCTTAAATGACAGGAGAGGTTTAACATGGGAAGAGGGGGGTAGATAGGAAGGATGATGACTGAATAAAAACCATGACAAGATCCTTGTTAACTGTTCCCCTCTGTGTTTAAATGCAGAAAATTTGAAAACTACATCATTACTTACTGTACATTATGTTACTAAAAATTCTGAAATATTTCTCTTTAAAGTATTGTTTCTGTGCCAGTATAATGTGTATGCCTAAAAGTCTATAAACTTTGATGATGAAAACAAGTACCACACACGCATTACAAACTGCGCTTTTGCTGCCTGCTGATGACTTATGAGTGTTACCTTTATTATTAAGACCATGACAAAGTGGTACACTGACTTGTTCTATAGAAAAGTTATTGCATAAAGGTGTACAGCCCTAAATGATCACTGTTTTCACCTGGATTATGCTGCTTTAAATTCTTTTTTAAAAAAAAGATCACCAAATGCACACATTATCTCCATCATCAAACCTCACAGCAGATGTTCAGAAAAGGCATTTGACAAATCTGTGAATATAATACTAGCATTATTTTCCAGACCCAAGTCTGATTACTGACACTGTTACTTTTCAGCAGGGCCAATACTCCCGATGGACAGATATGTGTGAATCAGACTCTTGACTGGGCTAAGACAGCTTTCAACAAACAGCTAGTCTACTAGAATCAAGGAGAATCCTCACTGTCAATGAACAGCTTCACCTACTTGGCCTCCAGCCATGACAGAGCTCTGTCTGACATTAACAATCCATATTATATTATTTGCACTGTGTCATTTCAATGTGAGTGTTAACCATTTAATGATTAATTCCAAAGACCTTTGTTTTGCTTTACTTTTAATCATTAAAGTTTCACTTTACAAGACATACTGAACTGACGCACCCTTCTGACAGTAAATGTAAAACTTCTTTGCTATCGTGTTTCACTTTAGGTCTTTGGATAAAGCAGTGTAGCCTGCTCAGGACACTCTGACTGTAGTGCCGTTAAGCAACACTCTGAGTACCTTAGCTACTGATCTGTACCTCACCCTAACCTCTGACCTCTGGAGGGGATGGGGGACTGTAATGAATGGAAAAATTTCTCTTCAAGGGCAGATGTCTCATTATCATAATCAGAATCAGAAACTACATCATAATTAGCATTTTATGTAATTAATATGAAACATTTGTTTTCCTACCATCAATAGGAGGTTTTCCTGGTACACTTTCTTTTCAGCAGGAAGATAGTTGAAAGTTTTTCATTTCAAATTTATTTAATAATTTTTTTTTTACATGAGATACATTTTGATGCCTTAAAAACATGAAGCGGCTGCTAAACCCTGAAAGCACTGCTAACTGAATAAATAGTGGTGTAGAGCAGGGTAAATGGAACAATGCAGTCAGGCATCTGTTTCAGAGAGTATTAAGTAGCTTCTTTCAAGTTCTGCTGATGTATACACCCGGATATAATCATAATATAGCCAAACCTTTAGCTAGCATCCAACCACAGCACAGCTAACCAGGCTGCTACTTACCTGTCGACTTTAAAGTGCCACTATGTACTGTAGCTTTTGAAATAAGAAATAACACAAAGTACCTCTTAAGAATAAAAAGCTGAGTTCATAAGCAATAAAAAGAACATGTACTTTAGGGGTTTTGCTGCTAAAGCCTTACTGGGTCTGGTATTACCAGCAGCTTATATTGGATAATGTTAGCTAACTTTGCTGACTTTGACTTTTTTCTACTTGTGTTACTGTTAAATTGTGCTTTAGCATTTATAATTATCACATTATTCTGCCTTTTGCATACAACCCTCATTTTATTCATGACGTTTAAAAAAAAAAAAAAAAAAATCACCATTCTTTTCTTTTATCTGATTGCACGTGTGATGGCAAATCTACTATTACTAGTGGCTACAGGACGTATTCAGACCCTTTCACTCTTTGCACACTTTATTGTAGATTTAATTGTAAACTGATAAAACTGCCATTTTTGCCCATCAATCGACACTCAGCAACCCATAATAACAAAGCAAAAACATGTTGAAAATCTCTCATTTACAAAAGTATCCAGACCTTTAATCCAGTATTTTCTAGAAGCCTCTTTAGCAGCAATTACAGCTTTGTGTCTTCTTGGGTAAGCTTCTACAAGCAACTGAATTTGGGAGTTTATCCAATTGTTCCTGGCAGACTCTCTCATACTCCTTCAGATTGGATGGGAACCATTTTCGATCTACCTTCTTTAAGTCTGGGTTTTCGCTGGGCCCCTAAAGGACAGTCAGAGACTTGTCCTGTAGCCACTCTGGAGTTGTCTTGGCTGAATGCTTTGGATCATTGTCATGCGGAATCAGAATCAGAATCAAACTTTATTAAATGGTGAACTGTCGCTGCAGTCCCGATAGGTTCTTGGTCACCTCTAGGAAGAGTCCCGGTGGTTCCAAACTTCTTCCATTTCACAGTTATTGAGGCTACTGTACTCTTGGGAAGAGTCAAAGCTTTAGTATTTTTTTTTTAATACCCTGATCTATGCCTCGCCAAAATTTCACCCCACAGATCTACAGAGAGTTCCTTGGATATCATACCTTGAGCTTTGTCCTGACATTAAGTGTTGATTTTGGGACCTTATATACATGGGGGGGTGCCTATAAAAACTACTGTATGTCCAGTCGATTCATTTTGCCACATGTGGACTTCAGTCAAGTTCTTGATACATCTCAAGGATATATAAAGCAAACAGGATGCACCTGACCACAATGTGGAGTGCCACAGCAAAAGGTCTGAATATTTCTGTAAATGAGAGATTTGAGTTTTTGATTTTTAATACATTTGCAGAAATTTCTAAAAACATGTATTCACTTTGTCATTATGGGTGGGTGTAGAGTGATAGCCAAAAACGGCAATTTTATCAATTTAAAATGAAATGTACGACACAATAAAGCATACAAAAACTGAAAGGGTCTAAATAATTTCTGTAGCCGCTATATATTGTATATCTTGATTTTTGCTTTTATTTCCTATTCTGCAAAACATTTTTTATAATTATTGTTTGGATCAATCCCAAACCTCATCAAGAAAGATTCTAAATATTTTGACCACATACTAAAGGATTATTCCTTTCATGAGTGTTTTAACAAGAATACTTGCACACATTGGGAGTTTAAGTATAACCTTGTCAACTTTAATATTAACCATGTACAGTTAGAGACAGAACACTTAATAAAACAAAGAAGAGAAGCAGAAAACAGTGTACATATATAAAAAAAAGAAAATATTACAAAAAATTCCACCTAAACTTAAATCCCTCTTAACTTGGTGTTACTGGAAGGGCGAGTCGCTCACAAGCATTTGAAAGAAAAAAAAAAAAACCTTTTAATTTAACTTTTAGGACAACAGAATTGCTTTTCTCTGGACTTAAAGAGAAAATCTAGTATAACGGAGTAGTCCTGAGAAGGTGTACTCATTGGCATAGATGTATACAGTATACAGTATGTGTGTATAAATGTATGGGAATGTATTCATGGACTCGTAACAGTTTTACATAATGAATTCTTTTTTGAGCACAAGTTCTGTTGTTATTCCTGGCAGAAAATATTCTGAAACAAACAAAAAAAAAAACCCAAAAGGAAAAAGGCCACAGAGCAGCCTCCAGTATGTACACAATATATGCATTTCCATCATGAACAAATCCAAACAGTCCAATATATAATGTGAGTGAAGGTATAAGGTTTCTCCCTTTAGCATTTTGCTTTAAATGGCAAGGCAGTCTGTAAAACTAAAATAACAGATTAATCTATGAGTTATTTAAGAAAACTACAAGGGAAGGAGTCATTCTTCAACCGTGCATATAATATTATTAATATCATCTTCATCGTCATCATATGAAAATAAAACATGACAGCTCTGGGACAGCTTTCCTGTTTGAAAGTTTTTTGAAAGTTTGAACATGTCGTGGTGTGCTGCCTTCTGACTCTGAATTGGCTGAGACCTGGACTTTACATATTCTCTTTGACAGGAAAGCAAAGGGGTAATGTTTTGTTGTATGCAGAAGCATTTATGTAGAATACTCTAAAGAATTCAGAGGTTAAGTTATGGCTGAACTGGCGAAGTTCTCAGAACAGCTGTCTTTCTGGATAATCCAGGGAGAAAGAAAGGAATATTTTTAGAGCTTTTTTGATGAATTGTCCCTTTGGTTGTTTTACCCAAAGCAAAAAAAATCACAAAAATCTGGACATCAGGGTTCAAGTCTATGTCAACAGCCATCACTTACATCACGATATAAAACATCTTTTTAATCACTGTAACCTGTGAAGTTGTAGACACCAAAGGGGCTTTTGCGTTATATCTTCTATTCAAATAGGAAACACACACTGCAATGACAATATTCTGGCTGCTGTTCTTATTCTTTCTTCTGTCTGTATGATGTTTAGATCAGACAGTATCTATGACCATTTATTAAAACACACCTGCTCATACAAACCTGCCACTGCACTGTAAATCCTGTCTAAAGGCCCAGTCACACCAGCATTGAAAAACTGGACAATTTGGATTTAGGACATTTTTGTATCAAGTTTGGTGTACCTTCATGCGTGAATTTGCATGGTTGGCCAAAAGCAACTTGTCTTGATGGAGACTTGGAGAGTCCAACATGGAGGAAGCTACTGAAGCTTGTAAACTGTTAACTCACGTTTAATCTCCCTTGTCAGAGTATAAACTGCTCCACAAAAACGGAATGGTCTTTAGACAGCTATGAGGCAGGAGCTGATGGGACCAATCAGTTAAAGTTCCCTTAGCAAACTTATTGTTTTATTCACAACTAGTATTTGCACCACTGACTGAGCTACCGAGTTTCCTTACTAACACTTCTCAAGCTCCTTCTCAAGAGTTGTTTCTTACCTTCACTAAGTCTTTATTGACAGAAATGATGTACAATCCAGGAAAAGGGCCCAGTGCTGGGAAGAATTATAAAGAAGTTCAAAAAAGTTACCGTGACTGAGTAGCGCTAGCATGTTCCCAGCTGGCTAGTGCTTTGGCGGGCAGATCGCCAGCTAATTACCAGTTCATTACCTGGCCCTCCAAGACACGTGGATTAATTTTCGCTGTGCCACTTTTTGGTGTGACTGGGCCTTAATTCTACCTGACTTCTTCCTACATAGCTGGACCTTCACTCACATACATTCTCCCTTCTCCTAACACACTCTCATGGAGGTCCTTATGACTGAGGGTTTAAGTGTGTATACGCTTGTGTTACAGAGTAATAGAAATGGAACATTAAGGAAGGAGATGGTACGTCTATCTGCATATCTACCAATATCTAGAAAACAGACAACTACTACATGTGTACAAATGGCTATGTGTGGTCCCTGCCATGTATTTACTCAGTACTGTAAGCTCAGAGGAACTTGGGCCTTTCCTCTTTGTCAGGAAATGTAGGAAAATAGACTTTCACAAACAGATGCATTCCTCAAGAAAATGAAAAAGTCTCAACAAACACATTAAAACCCTGCAGAGAGACAAGCATGTGGGCTGTAGTGGGCATTTGCATGTGTACCTACGTGTGTGTAAATGGCGTCCATGTCACATGTGATGCATTTAAATCTAACACAGAGGAATGTTATGGAATGCGTTGAGTGTTATACTGTATCTGTGTGTGTGTGTGTGTCTGAGGGCCACAGTAGATGCGAGCTTCAGAGAGGATGAAGAAAAAATTAGTTTGTGTAAAACTGAAGGAACAGGCTGTCTCCCCTTAAAAGATTTTTCCTTTCTTCTTGTTCTTTTCCATCGTCCTGTTTGAGAAACAAGAACAGTGAACACAGAGAACATTACTTCGCTATCTTGGTACAAACATGAAAAAAAAAAAAAAGAACATTGTCATTAGGCTTTACAGGCACCTTGGGAGTATACTGCAGGCAACCTAAAGGATTACCCAAATCCAAAAAAAAAAAGGGGGTCTAGAGAATAATGCTTCAACACCAATACAACAGAGAAGAATGGAATTCCCTTGGTGTAACTCACAGCAGTGAAAAATTACATTAAAAGGAGAGTAACTTTTTATAACTTTGAAAGATGAAATAAGAATGAAAAGTTGAATTTACAAGTAAAAATAAATAAATAAATAAAATAAAATAAAATCCACCGTGACCTAACTGGCTACACTCAAGGGGTTTTGCTGCTACTGCCTTACTTGGGCTAGTATGAAGCTTATGGTGGCTAATGTCAGCCATTAAAAAAATGCAAAAGGAAGCAATCTTATAAATCATAAATATGATACATTGGAAAGTGAACAGGACTTTGTGTTGCGCTTGTGCTCTATGGCTCTATGGCAACTCCTTCATAAAAAATGAGTGAAACATGGGGCCCACAACTAATTACATTTACTCCTCTGTTTTTTTGTAAAAAGTGGGAACATGTTCGGAAACAGAACTAAAAGACAATTATGAATCATTTTTTTCAGTGGTCCAAACCGAGTGCACCAAAATACAGGTGTGAAAGTGTTCTTAAAAAAATTATAATAGTAAAGTATCTTTCCAGAAACAACGTTCCTGCTCTACTCTAGGTAATCCATGGACCTCACGGTGACCAGTTTTCAATGTAACTATTTCTACTGAAGAAACATGAAAATTCAAAATATCTTAATATTTTGAGCAGCACAAAGGAAGTTCCGCTTTCCTCCACCATATATTTTTTTTTCTCTCACAGTAGACATTTTTGTAGTCGTAGTAGGAAAAACACAGATGTTGCTAATAACCGTTCCATAACTGCAGCTCAGAATAACATGACACGACTTTGTGATGATGACTGGAAATTAAAATAAACCCTGTTTGTCACACTGTTACATATTTCCCATGATTATAAATGAAAAAGCTTTTCTGTAAGATTGACCTCATCAGACATTAGCGACTTTTCTTAGGCTCTCTCCTCTCTGCTCCTTTGGCAGCAACAGACTTCAAGAACTTCAACTTTTTTTTAAATGTGCATCATATATTCAGAATAGTCTGTTCATTATCAGAAAACAAACAAACAAGCAAACAAAAAAACAAAAACTCACTGTATACCAAGGACAGATATAATAATTCCTGCACTTTTTTATAGCCTTAGCCATACTTTAATATTTGGAAAATATTTCTAGTCTTTCTACAGCTTCTTATTCTATTCTAGTAATATCATCATATTCTTTACATTTCCTTCTTGAATATCATATGAAGTATTTCATTCATGGTTCTGACAAAGTCACTTGTAATGACAGACTCGAACACGCTCATTCTATTCAAGTGTCGCAGTAAGCCAGGGCAGTGTTGCAGCGATCCAGCATGAACAGTACAGAGGTTTACGTTTACAGTGCACTGGTGGTTGCCTTCATCCTGTCTTTTGTAAACTTAATATTAATATAAATATTTTTATATAATAATATAAAAAAATGTAATATGTATTGATTACTGTATTCATTACTGATCAAAATCAAACAATAAATTCCGATACTTGAGATGTGAATGATGCAGGCTCTCAGGCACTCTGGGGCAGAAATACTGAATGTTGCAGTCAGGGAGTAAGAATCCATCACAACTTTTTAAACAGCATTAGCATTTGTGCTATCTTTGATATACAGTATTAACTGTGACAGCCCAAAAACTCCAATACATAGCAGAAAATATTAACTAAATGGTCATTCATCTACGGTATATTTCATGTTAGATTTTGTGTTAAATCAGGTGGCCTTGTAAATATTTTGTTGTTATTCATACTAATAACGTTTAAAGTTTAATACCGGTAACATTTTTTGAAAAGATAGTGTGTCATAAGTATCAATCAGCAGATACTCTGCATACTTTAGATGGACAAATGAACTCTTTTGTCAGTTAAACGGGTAGCTTGTCAGTCAGCTGCTGAAAAGTGTGAGTGTTACTGACTTGGAGGCATCCAGTTTTTGCTGCTCAAGGATTTTCTGCTGAGCCTCCCAGTTGGCCTTCTCCTCCTCAAACACCCGTCTCTTCTCCTCCAGCTCTTTGTACTGTGCCTCCAAGTTCCTTTTCATCTGTTCATGGCGCCGCTCCAGCTGAGGGTCACAACATTTGATACACTCACTCTCAAACACAACTTCAAATTCTGTGTTCCATTATAATCGCACGTGGAATCACTAACCCTAAAAATACTGGTCGTTCATCCACTTTAGCCGTTTTCAGATATGAACTCCAGACAATGTCTGAAGAATCAGGTCTGGACATTGTGCAAAATTGCCCGTTCAAACATGCAGCACACAACTGGACATAGTCTGTGTGAGACGCGTTCACAGCTACTGGAAATACTCTGTCTGGTTGGAGGGGTGGCGCCTGGGTAGAGCGTGTAGGAGGCAGGCCAGATATGCCATCATCATGCCCACACGCTTGCTGTGAATTCTCCGGACAATGACCTGCTCTATTCACACCTGGAATCAACTGGACATTAAATGGACTTTGTACTAGGGGGCTGGCAAGATAAAGTCTGTTTAATGTCTGGTTCGACTAATTCGGACATTTGCGTTCTCACATACAGCTCCTCCAGGTAATGTCTAGATAAGCTCTGGTTGCAGTGCATGTATAAAAGCAGCTTTATATAACCAATTTTTGATCTCACTTTTCTGCCATTAAACATTCAAACGGGTGACATATTAAAGGTAAAACCAACATAAAGTGTCTTAGCAAGGTGTTGGGCCACCAAATGCTGCCAGAGCAGCTTCAATGCTCCTTGGCATTGATCCTACAAGTCTTTGAATCTCTACTGGAGGGATGGACACCATTCTTACAAAAGATATTCCCTCATTCGGTGTTTTGATGATAGTGTTGGAGAGCGCTGTCTAACACGTCTGTCCAAAGTCTCCCATATGTGTTCAGTTGGGTTGAGATCTGGTGACTGCAAAGGCCATATAATACGATTCCCATCAATTTCATGCTCATTAAACCATTAAGTGACCCCTCGTGTCCTATGGATGGGGATATTGTCATCCTGTTTCTCCACTCATTTTTCAGGATTTCCTTCAATTTGTTGCCCGTCTGTAGGTCCTGCACAATTTCAGGCTAGACTAGGAGTTTTAAAAATCCTGACAAGTTCAGTCCCCCTCTCTCTGTCTCTCTCACTCACACACACATACTAGCACTCTATTGCTGTCACTATTTCCCTCTCACTTTCCTCTACCTGGCGACTATTCCACATCTTTATTTTCTTTTGGTCACATTTCCTTTATCTTGCAGATTTCCCTTAGACCTGTTAATTCTAGAGATTCATTTATTTGAATGTCCAGATTCACACAAATAACAAACATGTTTGAAATTAAATTTGTTTGAATCAAAACATTTAACTAAGTCTCTTGAAAAGCCCCTTAAGGTCACCATATATTACCTAGAGCTCAGATAATGTTCATAAAAACATGAGATTCTTCTCCTTGTCATGATGTAATGCTACTGATTAATTTACAGAAGGTTGGAGCTCATCTCTCATTTAAGTATCTATAGTCACCAAGACTGTTGCAGTCACATGACTGGCCCTGGTGCTACACTCTATTACTGATATGTAGAATGTCCATCAGTCTGCCTGAACTGAAACAGCCACTTCATGCCCCTGCTTCACTGTGGCAGAGAAGCACACGTACACAAATCCTCAAACCCACCTCAGCCTCTGAATCCTTCAGTTTCTGCTTCTTCTCCTTAACCTTCATTTCAAAGACTTGTTCCATTTCTGCCTCCATCTTCTTCATTTTCATCACATGCTCCCTCCGCTCCTCCTCCATCTGTGCCAAGGGACTCCTGTTGATCACAACTGAGTGTTAGTTGCCAATGTAGCTGACCAAGGCTGTGTTCGAAGAGCCTGTTAGCCCTACAGCTAGCCCCTTCTACACTGACTGTCTGACATCTGCTGTCACTGAGGATGTTCCTTTGCTAGGAAGCAGGGATGCACCAATTCTGATCCACAGTATCAGCTAGATGTAACCTATCCCCATTGAAAATTGTTTCTTCATAAAGGATATCATAAAATTCAGTGTTTCAGTTACATTCATTCAGTTACAGTGAGCTGCACAGCTATCCCTAGCTTCATGCTAATTTACTTAAAAATTATCCCAATGAGCTCCACACAGTGTTGTGTGCAGATTCTAAATTTCAGAAAAATATAATATTGGTAATAGGTAATTGGCAATACCCTGAGTTGAGGTATCAGAATCGCATCCCTCTTATGAAGCAAGGGTCTGATGTAAAGAAAAAGTGACAGAGACTACTGTGTAAGTGGCAGAGGGCGCAGTAATATTTTTTCCCCTGAGGAATCAGAGGTCAACGTGGGACAGAATGCAAGTACTAAAACAGGTTCTTCCTAAAAATGATCCAACCTAACGAGTCAGCTTTGAGAAACCTGCTGTATGGGGACTTCCACTTTGGAGAGAATAGAATAGGCATGCTTTCCACTAGCTCCTATATTCTAACTTTAACCCCTTTTCCCTCCCAGCAAAGAGGAGCATTTGTGTGGTAGTCTATGGCACCTCCTACAAACTTGTTCCTAGTCTCTTCTACCAATAGCATAACAATGACTGAAACTTCCAAGACTTCCAAGAGAAATATTTGTTTTTCTCAGCTTCCTGATTTGAACTCTCAGAGGGGATCCCAAGTGTTTATTAGATACAGTTCTAGTCTGCTCCTCCCTATCCCCGTGGCAGTTTTTTTTATCCTACGGGGTGGGGCCAGGCTAAAGGATAAAAATCTAATTCTTAAAAGGGTTTGTTTTATTTAGTTTCATACACAGTGAAAGCTGTGGCAACAAGCTGGCCTCTAGTGTTTCTAAAGCGGCATGTTCTGTGTCTTTAAAACAAGGATGGTTTTACTTTAATGACTGAAGGCGTACTTGGTGAGCTGTCCCTTGGTCTTGGAAGTGTCTACTCCGTTACAGGTGACGGCAGCGAGTTTCTTGCTGCGGTAATTCTCGTAGTGGACATTGTTGGTGACATCCTTTAGATCCTGCATATGAGTCCTATAGAAGGGGTGGAAAAGAAACGAATCACGGATGGTAAGCCAGAAGGAGGCTTGTCTATAAGGAAATTTGTTAACCTTGAGTGGAATCTCAGGGTTAGGTTTGACGGGAATTAATAAAACTGTTTCATGTATCAAAAGAATTAGACATCAAACTGCATTCGTGAATTTAAGTTTGGAAAACCAAGCCAAAACACTGACTCACCTGATCAGCATGTTGCGGAGCACAGTGAAGTCGCAGTGTTCCCCATTCTCCACTGAAACATACAGGGAGAGAGAGGAAAACAGAAAAGGAGGAAGAGACACACACAGATATCAAAATTACTACACATTAACACTTCTCATACTAATAATCATAATAATCATAAGCTGGTCTCAAGGGAAACTGAGCTAGAAATACATTGCAATCATGAATATCTGAGCTTCTACAGATATTTGAACATACAGCATAACTGTGTTAGAGGCGCTAAATAACTGAAATGAACTCTGGGAAAATGGCTTTCAACTGCTTTCGTGTTCATATACAGAGGCAATCCCAATAAAAACACACGTTATTATGTTTTTGGTGAGTAAAATCAATACAACTGTAGTGTGTGTTATTTACACAATATGTATAATGATAATATAGACAAAACATCAAAAAAATATAAGCAAAACACCACCAAGTTAAAATTAATGGTACTAATCAGAATGGAGACCTCATGGTTCAAACACACACATATCATAGTATACGAAGTTCATTCATTCATCAGTTATAAAAGTAAGCAGATGCTGAAAGCAAGGTATTTTCCACTGTAGCCAGTGTTTAAGGCGACAGTGAAAAAGGCGTACTTCATTATCAGTTGTAGTAGCACATTAAGGGAAACAGCAAAGGGCAAAGAGACCTAAGGCCATGATCACATAAGATGGCTTTCATATGAACACTGAGATGGTTTTCAACAGGTTGTGCCTAAAACAAACTATACACCCGATGTATTGGAGAAAATAAGTTGAAAAGTTAAACATGTCTCAACTGAGTAACGGTAAATTTGGGCTCATGAACTACCCTTTCAAGCGCAAACATCTGTTGTGCAGCTATTTTCCGAATTACTTCCTCTGTTGTTTACACGTTCGTAACCTGTTTTCAGGCTTTCTGTTCTCTGGAATAGACTGTAGACTAGAATAGGCTGCAACACCACTGAATTCAAAAGTAATAAAACACACTGTTGGCAACTTCAATACTTTGATGTGTTACTGCTACAGCCAGACTTGGTCTGGTTTGACCAGTAGCTTGGTGGCTATTACCTAGTGTTAGCAAACTTTAGATAGATATTGTGTAACTGAAAATATGGAATTAATTAGCTGATTGTTTAAATGTTCATCTAAAACTTAGCTAAAACAGTGCAACATTAGCACAAGTAAAGGATGGTTAAAATGCTACCAAACTGACACTATAATGTGAGTTACACAGCGATGATTTTTAGCTAATGTTTGCTCGCATTAGCCATAAGCCACCAGAAGCCACTAGTCATACCAGACCAAGTTAGGCTGTAGAAGTAAAACCAGAGTGTACTAAAATGAACAAAGGGTTATTAGGGTTTAGGTTTTCAGTATTTAATGTGTAAGAGGAAGATTATTCTCAAAGGTTAAACAGTCTAATTTTAAATATGCCCGAGTGTTTAAAGGAAATAAGTGCATCAGGTAAGAAAACTTAAGTTGTGGCTGATGACAAATGACCATCTGCATAGGAGAGGGCACATGCTCTAGAATGTGAAGTATATTTAAGTTATGATCCTTGTCAGTCAACTGTGCAAACAAGCCACCTAATACACCTGAGCATTAAAGCTAGCATTAATTGACTTTTTGGTCACTTTGGGGCAGCGCAAGAAGCTGTAGACACAACAGTTACATATTGTCACCATATCATTCTGTTGTACTGAATGTGTTAGCAAACTGTTGCCTATTTATACATCAGGCAGACACAGAGCAACTTTAACAGTCGTTTGAACTTGTATTTCTGTCCACCTGATGAATGTAAATCTAATATTAACTTTCATTTTAGCTCTGTTTTGGTTTCCACTTCCTCTCAAGAAAAAATATCTGGCTCTGTAGCTTCAAAATAATAATATAGAGCTGAGGGGGAATGTAATGTTTGGTGATAATTCTCTGTGGGTTTGTCCCTACGAATGAGCTCTTTCACATTACACATGGAAATCTGACCCATTTTTAAATTAAAAACTTTGATTAGTGCAACTTTAATATCTTCTTAATGATGCAAAGAAGAATTTTTTTTTTTGCTGTTGAGCGGTATTGTTGAGGCTTGTTGAAAGAAAGACTTCCCCTCACTTCATTGCACTTGATTTGTTGTAGCCAGCAGGACCTGCATTTTAGTTCACTTTTGCATGAGCTACAATGTTTTCCTAGGGTGCCTGCCACTTGACTGCAATGAGAGCAATGAGCAATGAGAATTAATGTTCAGTTCAGCCTTTCTCCGACCTCCTGTTCTGTGTTACGAGTAAGGCTCACAGCTGAGTTTTGTATTTGAGCACAAGAAACACTCCTCCTATCTGATCACAGCCTGTCACTGTTGGAACCACAGATGCCACATAGTTAGAACAAACAAGAGTTCTTGTTCAGACAACAGTAAACAGAACTGGTCTAGTTTCTACATAGCACAGTTAGATGATTGTGAGTTTTCATCTCAACAACAAAAGACATGGTTACATGGTCAGATGGGATTCTGGAAAAGGACTGTAAAAACTGCTGTTGAGGATGTGTTTGGTAGATCTCCAGCCTCCTCTTCATCTAATTTGCTGCTCCTTATTGGTTAGCCTCCACCCGACTGGCATTCAATCATCATCAGGGGAGCGAATAAGGAGGACACCTTACCATTGATGAAACTTAAGCAGTCCCGCCCCTTGGCATCCCAAGCCAGCCATTGACCTCCTGTCTCTTCTAGAGGAGGGAGCTCTGACGGAGGGGAGGGGTATGGTTTTTTTCAGTTACTGTCTGTGCCCAGCGGGGGCTAAATCTGGGTCTGGAGCAACTGGGTATATTATGGCTTAGACTTGGCCTGGTTTGGACCAAGAAGTGGCCAATGTTTGGCCCAGATTCAGCCCAGATTTGGCCCGGATCAACACCATAGCCTGCATGTGTCCAAGCTAACTGGCTAAAGAGGCTTGTAGAGGGAGTGTTGTTATCGGAGGGGGTGTTACATGAGGATCTACACATGACCAGCTGTGGACAGTCTGAATGAGGGAAGTAAGCAGAGGAGCTAAGTGGGGTCCAGGTCATAGGAAAAAAAAAAAGTGGTTTTAATTAATAATAAAAAAAATCTTATTTGTTGATGAATGGCAGAAAATACCTGATCCATTCTTCACTTTTTTGTTCAATCCATGTCACTTCAGTTTGTAATCTGCCAATCATTGAGACACGGACATTAATAGAAAATTGTCTGTGTGAATCAGGTGTTTTGAGCCTGAGTGCCTTATCTACTAGCAGTGTTTATTTAGGCCATTATGATGAACTGCACTGGTTTAATGAATCAAGAGCACACAACTGCTTATCTGAAACATGCAACAACCAGTGTATATGTGTGTGCAGGATTTCTTTTGCAAGCACCATTTTTCTGCATTGAAAGTCTTACTTTAAAACTCCAAGTATCCTAATGAGTGAGAATCGATGAATCCAAGCCACATGTTATCTTGATGACTTAAATCAGATGCTACATGCCCTTCTGCAAAACACTAACTCACCATTAACTGCTCATGAACCTATAAGCAATGTGTTAGGATGGTGGATCCCAGTCCTTGGTCCAATGATACACTGAGGCCTGCGACCCTTTTCTCACCCTGCACCAACACAACTCAAACAAAATACAGTGAGCTGAAACATCTGGTAAAGCAGGGCTGAGATTAAATGGTACTGCTAATGTCATACCATAGGAGCAAAGAAGGGAACCACAGCATTAGAATGATGTTTCTATTGTAGCGGTAGCTTCAGCACTAGACAGCCTCTAGGTTTCTCCTTCACTATTCACAGCATCAGACCTGGGACAAAGCAACCGAGTGTTTGGAAGCTTTAAACCTCCTAAGAACACCAGAGAGACAGGAAATTTTGAGATATATGTCAAGTAAATATGATCAAATGCACCTTATAGGGTAATTCTTATTTATTACGTCCATGACCTTATTTTTGTAATTTAACCAATTATACTTATCAGTAATAATAATATTATACTCTCCATGTTAATTGCTGAGATCTGGGAACACAGCGACATTACGAAAATGTCTGATGGACCACGACACACAAGCGGTCAGACGTCCATTCAGGTTTTAAACAAATCCCCAGATTAGCAACAAGTGTTTGGAAGAGAACATAAAATCATAAAAATGGTAAAATTATTACCTAAACTGTTTGACCTATTATACTTCCTGTAGTTGTGCACACATAGTTTTCTTGTTTAGCAAGGGATTATTAGCAACATTTCAGGTGTGCTCACTTTCAGTTTTACTTCCAAAGAAAATGGATAAACTGTTGGTTTCATCTTTCTTGACTCGTCAAACTTCGTTACAGTCATGTCACCTTGTTCCCAGATCACAGTAATTACTGTGGTGAGTACTCTATTGTTGTAACTGATAGAAATGAAAACTATGAAATTAAGATCCAACTTAAAATAAACCCAGATTCCATCGAACATTCAGTGAGGTTTTGAAAGATTATTTTATGGGTTTACTTTCAAATTAAGTGACAAGAACAAAGACACAACAAAAATTCATTCATGTGTCCCTCTGCTAGATTACTAGCTCTTTTGCTCAGTGGTAACATCTGGCATACACTATGATGACCAACAATAAGGCGAGCAGAGACTTTAAATATTGTTTAAATATTCCTTAGGCATAAAGAATGTCTTAAAAATCACTTATGATGCGAGATAGCATTCCAAGTTGGGTTTTGCTCTGCTGTAGCCTGGTTAATCTTTTCCTTTCATGGGTGTGGATTTTTCAGAGTAAAAGCTCAGGGTAAAATTTTAAGTGACAATAGTATAGTCTGAGGGTTCTGTTCCAGAGACTGGTAAGATTTACACTAGCCCAAGAGATACTAGATTTTTGAACTTAAGTTTTGGAAGTTGAAAAAAATCAAAATATGACATATTTACTTTTTAAGATTAACACATTTTTGAAAAGGATCTCTTATACTTGTGATTTGTGATCAAGATATATACTGAGCAAGACCATTCTAAACTTTTCAAAATAAACTTGTCAGTGCTCTCCGGTGGACAAATCATGTAATAGCAATACTGCCTCGAAATTACTCCAACATACGGAATATTTGGGATTTCTCTACAACAACTTCTTATTACTCGTGGGCTAACATATAGATCATTACCAATATTTCTGTGATAAACTAAAATCAGTTGATAATGTCAGCCATGCTTATATATTGGTGCGGCTCTAATTTATACCGAATGATATGAGGATGATTTTGTGCTTAAAAGATATAGATAGGGAACAACATGGAGAATAGGAGATTGTACAATCACAAATTGCTATTCAATGAATGGATTTGTGGTTAAAATAAACTCAGGCCATTGGGACACTACCATATCAAACATACTTCGTGTGCAGAGTCACATGTGGTGTGTGGTCCAAGTATTCAAGAGAAAACCCACAGCATGAGCTGAGTTACTAATATTTAATCTGTAAAATATAAGAATCTAAATGATGTAGTATATTAATAATTGCTATTAAAATGTTTTATAAAAGCGAGATCAACTTAATTTGGACAGTGCTACATTAAAAAGGCTCATTCAATTTTGGTATAAGTCATAAGTGTTATAGCAAATAGCATTTGGGCCTACATTCTATCAGGAACACATGAATAATTTTGGTGTCTACTGTTATTCTTCGGTATTTAAAAATATAATATGTTCACATTTTAAGATATCCATGTTCTTCTTTGTTTTCAACTGTTTTCAAAATATGGTGCATTCTAGTGTTTGGGAAGGTTTTTGTATTTAGCCCAAGTCTGATTAGAGCACTGGTTTGACCATCAGCCTAATGATGAGACAGCACAGCAACAGAAAAGTGGAGGGAAAGGAGGGATGGAGAGTTTGGGGGACACTCTGAGGGAGGAGGAGTGGGGGTGAAAATGAGGTTGAAATAAAGTGAAAGATGGTTTTGTTTACCAAAAATGCCCTCTGTCAGTCATGGAAAAGAACAGACAAAGAAAAAGAAAAAAGAGAAAAGAAAGAATGAAAAAGTGAAAGACTGATAAACGGTCAACCACAGAGCGACAAAGGTATATTAATATATATATATATATATATATAAAGATACATAAAGCATATCATCTTTCAGGGGACTTTAACACAAATTGAAACACCAGTAAGAGCAAAAACAGCTCATTGTAGCTAATGGTGAAAACGTGACAGCCTGATGTCAGCCAGTGCATGCTGCCATACTGACACAACACATCCCATAATACACTATGTCTATAATCCTTATTCAGAATCACAGTCAGGGTCAAGACCAACACTGTCAAAAAGGCTGTGTGCTTGTGTTGAAGGTAAGAAGGGTGAGTGTGTAAGGTAACAATGTAATAACTGCCAGATAACTTCATACTTGTCAAACTGTAATGATATTGGGACGCCTTTTTGGCTTGGGGGGTTAAAGTGCCAACGATGAACTGCAAAGACCTGGGGTTTGAATCTGGCTGGAGACTATTGTTGCATATCTCTCCCTCGTATCCTGTCATCTTACTACTATTGCTATCTAACATAGCAAAAAGAATGAAAACCACATAAAATACTAGCTCTCTACTGGCCTATGGAGGGTGAAGACAGCCATGTACTTTCTCCCATCTACTTCCGCTATTCACTTTCCGGTGAACTTCATGCAGGGAGATTAAAGCTATCCCCCAGATCCAAACCCCTCCATCTAAACACCCTGACCAACCAGCAGGTTTTGCTCGTGGTCCCTCTTCACCGGCTTCCCAGCTGTGAACCTTGCTAACTGCATTTGATGGGGAAAAGCTGGCAGCACTGTGGCGTGTACCTGGTCCATGTGGTGGTGTTGACTGCTTTTTGTCTGTCTCTTCCAGGCTGGTTGACTCATTGAAGACACTTATACTGCCCCCCATAAATTTAATCTTGACTAGGGCTGGGTGATATAAACTGAAGTAACACTGATTGGCACAGAAATAAACAGAAAGGAAACAACAACTTCAAACATAAAGAGCTGCTGGGGCAAGTCATTGGTGGTGTAGAGATAATAGAGCTTGACCTCCAGTAGATGAAGACAGTCCCAGGGCTAGACTAATATTAAGTTCAACGCGAAACAGATAGGGGATGTTACTGTAAACTCTGCCAAAACCAGTGCCGACAAAGACAGGAAGTACCACAAACTAATTTTATAACCTGAAGCATCTAATAAAGCACAGAGAGTACAAGCACAGAGACTCAAACTCCAGGAATTAGACCCACCCCCTTGAATGATCAGTCAGGCTTAAACTTACTTCCAGTAATACTATTTCCTTGATTACATTTTGAAAAGTCATAGTATTACCCGGTACTTAATACATTCTGTGGATACAGGGGGTGGTTGTGGAGAATACACACTGTGTCCCACGCACTCAGGAATATCATGCTTCATCCATTCCAACAAAGAAGTACTGTGACAGCTGGACATTCTCAAACATGTCAAACTCCAAACACCAAAATGCTTCAACCTCTTTCTCACATCTATCATAGTTTGACCAAGGTGCGATGACATACAGCATGTAGTGTCAATAGAAAAAAAGCCTAAACATTTCCCCCCATAAACCTTCAAGGTGTTCACATTTCTTTGGTAGCTCATCTTCTAGGCTTTTGTGGGCAGCTTGGTCACAAACTGGAAGTCGTGTTCTTCCTTTCTGGAGGCGGACCTTAGTTAACCTACCTTCTGCCACGCCCCATGGGTACTGGCGACCTCTGACCTTCTTGCCGTTCACCTCAATCACCACGTTGCTGCCGACTACTGCCAGGGGCATCTTCTCCTGGAGTGGGAAGACACACACCTTTCTTTTACTGCAAAAGCTGCAGTCAGCTCTCTCTGGATGGAACACTGCTTACTGCTATTTAGATGACTGTTCAGTTTCAGTGTTTGATAGGTTGCTTCCTGTGCCCATTGACCGGACACACCTGACGTCACAGTTCCAACTGACCTAATTGTGTGAATTTTTCGGTTGGGGTACTCATGTCAAGTATTTTTACATTAAAACTCCTGTCTTCAGTTTAGTGGACTGAAATGTTCAAATGGCATTTTCTACACTGAGGGAATCTCAGATTTACATATTTTTAAGGACCAGTCATCTTATTTATCCATGTGTCCTCTGGAAATAGGTGGTACTAGAGGCTTTGTGATATAGAGATTACTTTCAAGGCTTGTTAGTGAATTGCTGTGTCTGGCAAACTAACAGCCAACACGCTGCTGGGAAAACGCTAACTCTAGAGGTGGCCAGGAACATGCTAGCACAATTGGTATTTTGCTTTCAGGACCGTACATTGTTTCATGCGATCAAAAGTTATTAAATAGTGAAAAAAGGGCTGTGAACTAGCAAGCTTGTTAATTGTCACTTAGCAAGCTAGCTAGTGTGTCAAAAGACAAATTCCTTTTATGTGAAGCAATTTATACTCCCTAAATGGAGGGTTAAAAATTCAATTTAAAAAAATTCTATTGAAATGAACTTATTTCACTGCAAAACTCTGCCATTTTAAATGCTTGCGTGAGCAGGCTTTAATCATGTTAACACATTCACAGTCATTCAGTGATCTTGTCTATAAAGCTGTTATGTCATCTGTTATGAAGTTCGGCTGCCAGGCATGGGGAAAAGGCACAGAGGCGGACAGGGGTTGGAAACTGACTAAAAGACAGTCACAAACAGCAAAAGACAACCTTTCGCTGTCTGTGACAGAACTTTCTTCCTGCTGAGATTAATCAAAAGCACTTTATTCAAGTTTTAAATCACTAGCAAGACTGTGTGGTCCATTACCTTTATCTTTCGGATGAGCTTGTTGTCTTCGTCATCCTCTGTGTCTGGGAATTCATAAATTTTGATTTTGTGCTCCTGGATCTCTTTCATTATCTGAGGAAGGGAGAAAGTAAGCAGAATAAAGGTAACATGCATACACACCATAGACCTACATATATAAGTAGCTCAATAAAGGATTGATTTCCTCTATTAGGTTTATAATCCTTACACACACATAGTAGCAGTTTGACATTTTATGCTTGTGCGAAAGTGGTATTGATTTTCATCTAACATTTGGAAAGAAAGCTAGTAAACATATTTCCAAAAAATGTCTATTATTGCTTTGCATCCACATATGCTACAAATTGTTTTATCTTTGAACATTAGTTTGGACTGTAACAACAGCACTGCCTACCCCTCTGATGTGATACATACAAACACAAATACCTGTTTTTTAAAAAGCTGGCATTCTTCAGGGGTCAGAGTGTCGGCTTTTGCAATAAGAGGGATGACATTGACTTTGTCATGGAGTCTCTTCATGAACTCGATGTCCAGTGGCTTCAGACTGAAGAGGAGACAGAGAAAACTATAAGAACTACATGTGATTAAAGACCAAAATCATCAACAAGTCAACGGAAGTTCAATCATTTGCTTTATACAGCTGAGCAAAGGCTGGCGAGCGTGAGGATGCTTGGCAGGTTTATTGTTGAAAAAAAAAACACGTGTCCACGTGTGCATTTTCCTGTTTTTTCATTGACTATTTAAACTTTGTTCATAAATGTGAACGTATTTGGGTGTGTATGGGTGTGTTAGCCAAGGCAACTGGTGACCTATACCCTGTCTCTAAACCCAGTGCATGCTGGGATAGGCTTTGGGCCCTTCATCTCTGAACAGGATAAGCTGTTATAGGAGACTGATGGATGGAAATTGACTTGTGGTTGTTTACAACAAAATTATTTTATGTCAATCAGCATCCCTGTCGAGCGGGGTGACTCACACTGAAAATGAAGAATTCAATTAATTAATTCATTATAAAAAATGCCACACTCACACATGCTCCATGCATGACTTTTCAAAATTAATGTAGTTCAGTGGGTCACCAGCAGAGGGCCAACCATAACTGGGTTGAGCTCGGGTCAGTGTGTGCAGTGTGTAGGAAAGCAAGTAGGTGCTGCATTATGGGAGAAAATTATGTAGAAATAGAAGTTTACATGGTCGAATTCGAATTCTGGTTTCCAGTTGTTACTATATGAATGCAATTATTTTTATTTAAGTGCATGCAAGTGACGCATGTGACGCACGTTTACATGGTTCTGTAAAATGTGTGCGTGTCTCTGTGTGATAGGTGTTGATAAAGGGGATGAGAGTTACTCATCCCAGGAATGCAAAAACACAAAGAGGGCCAAAAACAGCTGTTCAGTGGTTCACTCGTTCACAGAGGGACACAGAAAGAGTGTGTGAATGAACTACTTGGTAAGAACGGGGTCACGTTGGTGTATAATGCAGCATAAGAGGAGTGCTGGAGTGAATGTGGCCCCAGATAAAACCGGAGTCGGAGAGTCTGGTCTGTGGAGGGGAGACTTGAGGACTGGAGAAGATACTGACTGTCAAGGCACTTAAAATGTTATTCCTTTCAGTGTTAAATGATAATTAATCTCTGCAAACTGACAGTGATTTATATAACCAGCAGTGAGAGGAAAGCTGGACTCACGGTTGGAACTTTTCCTTTCTTCTCCCAAGCCAAGCTTGGAATAATAAGCAGGCAGTTTACTTCTAACACAGGGGTTCAAATTTTACAGCCACATGTCGAAGGTCAGCATGTTGCTGACCTTCGGAGCCAGCAACATGCAACCTGTTATTCTGCAGCTGTTGCAGAAAATGTACAGTGGTGAACACTTTGCTTAGAATGAAATTCTGGCAAATTCCTATAGTGTGAAGTAAATTTACTGCACTGTCTAAAGCTGAGCAGAAACTGTGCAATTTTGTTAAATGGACAGCACGGCCTGCTTGATTTGCAGCATTATTCAACTTTAAACCCCTTCCAGACAAAAACTTCTTTTGGCAAATGTGATGGTAGTTTTACACGTTTGGTCTATTCTTGTCTGAATAAGCGCCAAGCAAGCACAAAACACTGTGATTGTTTTGCTATACAACAAAAATCAGGATCAGACTTGTATTATCTCCTTAAAACATCCAACACGGAACAAGTCTGAACTGAATGTTGTCAAATAAATGGTAATAAAGACTGCAATGCATTGAGCTACAAGCTAACATCAGCATGCTCACAAATCGCAATGCTAACATAAATGTTTAGAGGCCGTAATGTTTACCATGTTCACCATCTTAATTTAGCATGCTAAGATTTGCTAATGTGCACTAATCAGAAAGTATAGCTGAGACTGATGGTAATGTCATCAATGAAGAATTTAAAATTTTGACCTGATAATGGCGGTAGATGTCAAGTTATTACAGTTCATCCTAAGGGGGAGATGAGCATCTGTGCCTAATTTTATGTCAATTCAGATATTTTTAGTGGGTTATGTGGAAAAAGAGCCCAAGTTTCCAACTTCGGCTGGATCTGCAGCTATATTGAGAAACAGAGAAAGTTCTAGTGATGCCAAGTGATCTCACTCGCGCGCGCCAACACACACACACACACACACACACACACACACACACACACACACACACACACACACACACACACACACACACACACACACACACACACACACACACACACACACACACACACACACACACACACACACACACACACACACACACACACACACACACAGCATCTGAGACACTGCAGGATGTCAGAAGACAGAGTGTGTTTGTCTGAGAACCTTTGTAGGTCACAAACACTGGCTGGCAGCCTCATCATCAATGGCAAAGACACACATTCACTATACTCTTATAGCTGGCTAAGGAGAAGAAGCTGGGTGCAAAGGTAGACTTTTCCTTAGAATATACAAAACCAAAAGAAGTGTCAAAGAATCTGCAGGTTTTCATTGGATGTCAACACTCCATCAGCTGATTTCACTGATTGGCACTGCACTGTGATTTGAACCTGTGCAGAAGAATGTTAGTTACCAGGACGCTTGATTCCAAATAGACTCATAGAGAAAACATCTTGACACGAACAAAGCCATCCTCCCACTTGCCAACTGTTGCTTGTAAAATTGCTGGTTTTATCTTCTCCAGTTTTCAACTGAAACTACATAATTGGAACCAGCATATTCAATTAAAACCTTGGTAGAACCTTTGGTTTTAAATCCACAACTTTATTGATTTGATTTAATGTCGTTGTTTTATTAACAGCAGGCAGCTGTTTTCAACAAATAAGCTCTAATAAACCTTCTGTACACTACCTGTCCAGCACCATATGGATTACAGACAAAGTTAGCGACTAAAAGGTAAACATATTGGAGCATTTAGCAGCTAAGGAGCCATATATTTTTCTCAGGAGTTGGTAGAAATCAAAACACAGCTAAAATGAGAGTAAATATTTGACTTATGTTTATCAGCTGACCAGAAAAATGACTCTAAATGAATGCTAAAGTTTCTGCTGGATGTGTATAAAAGCAACTGTTTGCTAACAGAACTGTCATAACAATTTTATATGGTGATAATATTTATAAGTTTTGTGTTTACAGCTTGTATTGCTGGCGCCAATTGATTAATTAATGGATGTAGATAAAAAGTCCAACCAAAGATGTTCATTGTTCTATCAAATTAAATTGCTTTTCTCTCCTAACTAATAGCCCATTGATTTATACTTGAGATTTACCCCTCAACTTTTATAACAAGAAATACATTATGAAAAGCACTGTTAGAATTTATGGGATCTTTAAAAGACAATATTTACTTAATATCTTTTTATGGCATTTTTTGACATTAAATCCTCTTATCTATTTTTGGGGCAGCTATGCATATTCCAGGTATTTACTGAGATTCTCCACACCTGATTCAACTTATTGAGGTATTGATTAGGTATTAACATATTAACCCTCATGCATCAAAGCTATTATAAGGAGCCACAGATACTGTGACACAAAGATGAATGTAGCTATAAGAATGCTGACAGCATAAGTGCCATGCTTAGATCACTATTGCCTCATTTTGTCTCAGCTTAGTTCATGTTACATCTACCTCATCCTATTACACCTACCCGTGTCCAGAGGGCGCGATGAAGTATAGACAGCAGTGGACTCTGTTGTCTGGCATGGATCTGCGGTTTACCCTCGACTCTGCATTCAGGAAGTCCTCACACTTACTGTCAATGTAGTTTATGACTGGCTGCCAACTGGGAAGAATGAGGAAAGAAATCAGGCAGAAGAAGATCAGTAAAACAGACCTTTTGGCAAAATCTAATCAAATTTTTTTATGGAAAAAAAAAAATGGATTATGAGAGCATTCCTCACCAGTTGCTGTTGTCCACTGCATCTCCAAACCCTGGTGTATCGACAATGGTGAGTGTGAGCTGGACCCCTCCTTCCTTGATCAGCACTTTAGACTGCTCCACCTGAAACACACCAACATGCACGTTTTAGTATACTAGTGATAAAATCCTTGCCTTATTGATTACTTGAATTCCCGTCTTAGCCTCTAACTTCTGAATCTGAAAGGAAACCAGTGTCATACATGAATCTTAGTTGTAGCAGCGTTCTGATAGTCTTTCTGTATTTATGAGGATTCAACACTTTGTAAATAGAATACAGAATACACATGCAGAATACAATTTGGCAGCAAGAGTCGGCCCACACATATTGGCCTACATGTTTGATCACGTGACACTATCCTCTCCCACTCAGGGCACTGATGATACATCACAATGTAAGTGCACCCACACATCCTGCTGGGAGATTTAGAGATACATTCATTTAAACGGTCCTCAAGAAATGTCATTTGAGTTAGCCTCAAAAAGGAAGAGAACTACCGACTGTCAATTTTAAAGGAGATCAATGCTAAATCAGTGAAGCACTTGTTTAAGCCTCACTAACGTTGTGGTTATAATACGTATGGTTCTGAACCACCCTCTTGGTCAGGTGGAGACTGGGGAGGGCCTGAGTTACTGTCACTTCTTTTGATGCTGGCCAGTCAAAATGACACTTTGGGTTGCAGTGATTCATGAGTGGATATTCTCTGTCAGAAGTGTACAAGACAAGCAACTAGAAAACTTAGAAGGATACTGGATCAATGATACATCTCCACTAGTTGATTTTAATACTTTACCGAACTTCATGGAAAGCTTTGTCTGCCAAGGATAATGTATTAAGTATTCTCAAAAACCATGGAAAGGTATGAGGTTATGAACACTAATGTAAAAAACATGTATGCTGTTGCAAGTTGCCTAAAATGTGTAACCATCTCTGTATATTCATGAAAGACTGCTACTAATGTATAACAGGCAAGTGTTACTCAAAACATATCAATTAACCTAATATAAAAAGGTAAAACTGGTCCTGTTTACTGTGTCTGCAATGTCACAGTATGCTTAATAAGGCACACAGTGCTATAGTAATTCAAGATCCAACATATTATTGTTGTGAAACTAACTGATTGATTTCTGCTTGTGACTTTAGTTTGAAACAGTAAAAGCAGACAAACAAAACCACTCTTCAGTCACATATATTCACATTCAGATCCATCATTTCCTGCAGCTCGTCCACTGTTCCCTCACTTTGCCGCATACTTTCACAAGGCCATCTATTTTATTATTTTAGGATCACCCCTTTAACTCAAACTACAGCCCTCTCCCTCTAACACAAACATTCTTCAGCTTCCATAAACCTTCAGATAATCTGTCTGACTTTAAAGCTGAGAATATATATATCATGCACCGCAATCATTTGACATATCTGAGCTTAATTGTGCATCCAACGTGTGTGTTAAAGTGTGTGTTTGTACTGTAAGTGTTTGTGCATGACATGTCAGCCATCTCAAAAATAAATCTGCTATTTCCACCGTTTCTGCGAAGAAAAACAGATTGGGAGAAAACCTCAAAAATGCTGTCAGGCTCAACACCATCATTTAAAAGAAATCTGATCTGGGGGAATGTGAGTGAGCGACAAAACATGAGATTGTTCTGGAATATAAATACTCTGAACCTGTCTCTCCCCCTCAGCCTCAGACCACAGTACTCATGGCAAACACACTTACACACGCTAACTGTTACTTGCAGAGAGCATTTATGCCCACATTGTGCTCATGGGGTTCACATGATTTTTGATGTGAGCAATGGACTGAAAGGCAGCTTGGAGCAAAAGGATCTTAATGTTTTCCGTCTCACCCAAGAGAGTAAATTTAGCACTGTGCTGGTGCCATAGACTGGAACATAACAGGACTGCTGTCATGTGGATATGCAGAAGATACAGCGACATCACCTGATTTGCTTCAAAAACCCATAATTTAGGACACACTACACAAAGATACAGTAACAAACATCACAAACTGAAGGTGAAAAACTTGATATTGACTGCCCAGTATCAAAAAAAATGACCATTCATGAATTGGTGTAGTGGGAAAATTTATGCTGAATGAAGAAATTAATTACAAGTCTTGCAGAATGGATGCTGGTGACAAAAGCATCACGAATACATTTTTTGTAATGCCCTTGGATTGAAGGATTTCCTGCGTCAGTAAAATCTGTAGAGCTATGTATAGTTTCAGTACTGATACTCAAATTATGTTTTTTTGATTTGTTACTTTGAGTTTGTTTCAGAAAAACCCTTTTTTCATTTAACAATAGAAGATTAAGTGGTCAAATGTTAACTTTTCTTTATACACAAGCAGCTGCACAAGAACTGTCAAACTAAAACTGGTAAAATTCAAAGTGTCAAAGTTCACTCTTGACCTAGAGAACAGTTGTTCGCAAAATAATTTAACTCCAGGTCCACTTAAAAGCTTTATCTGGAACTTTCAACTGCATCACATGGCTTTCATAAAGCTTGGTTGACAGAAGTTCCATACTTACAGTGGCTTCAGAAAGTACTTAGACCTCTTCACTTTTTGTCCATTTTATTTTGTAGATTTAATTTCAAATAGATAAAATTGCCATTTTTGCCATTCAATCTCAACTCAATAACCCATAATAACAAATTGAAAACATGTTTTAAGAAATTTTTGCAGATTGTTTAAAAATCCAAAACTGAAATCTCTCTTTAATCCTTAATTCAGTATTTTTTAGAAGCTCCTTAGGCAACAATTACAGCTTCAGGTATTCTTTGGAGAGTCTCTACAAGCTTTGCATACCTGGATTATGACAGTTTATCCCATTCTTCTCAAATTCCTTCAGATTGGAGTGGAAGTGAATGGAATATACTTTGTGGCTCTAACAGAAATTAAAAATTGCATTAAAAAAAAATCAACAGTAACATCTCTTTCAAGAAACTGTGTTTTAGATACTCCACCTAATCTAAAGACCTCATTCTCATTTTATAGGGACTATTTCTTCAGGATAAAGTATTTCCATCGAAAAATGCTGACAGCTTTACATATTGGGTTAGAGACAGAAATCTCAGAAGTAGCCATCTCAAAAAACCAGGACAAATCAAACCAAAACTAAAACCGGAGTTGGTCATTAGGATGAAACGACCCTTTAAACTTAATAATTGCTTTAATTTTTTAGGAATCTCACAGTGTAGCTATGAATTTTTAGTGGAATTTTCTCACTCGCCAACCTATAAAGAAGCACATTTGGCCAACTGAGAGGCAAACTGAATAGCTAGATACTAGGAAAAAGCAGTTGTGTGTGGATGTGTTGAGTGTTATGCTGGTTGTGTTAATGTGTTCAGATGACAGTGCAAGTGGGAGCCATATTCTGGTGTAAAGTGATTTGAAAAATGTGTTTTAAGTGTGTGTGGAAGCAGTTGTCATGATTGGGCAAATGATTAATTAATCAAGATTTTTTTCAGCTTTTTAGCTGTGTATGCACACTAATAATACACACACACACACACACACACACACACACAGTTTTGTACATAAGTATTTGGACAGTGAAACAATTTTTGTAATTTTGCCTTTGTACATCATCACAATCTTCCATCCATCCATCCATCCATCCTTCCTTCCACTCATGGACCTAACCAAATAGATATAGATAGACATAGATGTAGATATATGTGTGTGTGAGAGGGTGGGGGTTGTTGAGGGGTGTTACGTTTCATTGGAACATTCTTGCCCTGCTATCGACCCTCTCAGACCCCTGGGGGACTACAGGGGCTCTCATCCAATTCCCTCTTTTTTTTGTTTCTCTCCTGTCACCTCTCACTGAGCCATCTCTCACTCAGTCTCTGGTTTTGCCCAGCTCCACCTTTTTCTACCCCGCCCCCCATCACACTGCTTATGTCCCTCTTCTGCTACCTGCATCTGTCCATCCCTCCCTCCCTCCCTCTCTCCTCCTGGCTTCATTTCTTTTGTCTACAACCCTTTTCTCCCGCCTCATCGTAGTTACGCTCTCCATCTTCTACTCTGTGCTGTTTTTTCCCCTTCTCCTCCTCCCTCCATCTGTCCTTTGCTCCCCACTGCTGCACCAGATGCAGCCTCCCTCCTCCTCCTCAGTTTGTCATGACCATAAAAGGACAAAATCAGGCCCTGTGTCCTTGCTGTTTCCCTCTTAGTTCCTCCATCCCTCTTTCTCTTTCTTGTTTTCCATGATACTCCATCCCTCTCTCTACCTCCTCTCCCAAATACTCCATCTCTTGCTCCCTCTCTCACTTCTAATCTATGTGCTTTATACTTATATCCTCAGTGACAAAACATAAGCAGTTATATTTTCTTCTTAAATTAAATGTTGAAATGTTTCCAATATGCATATATATATATATACACCAATTTATTCTTTTGAGATTAAGCAACTCCTTGAAAAACAGAGTTCCCACAAGGTTTTCAACTACCTTTATCCAAGGTAATTATTAGGTCATAATTTTGGAGTCCAAGTTCTCAGCATCAAATCAACACAGTGACCAAAAGGCAAGAAAACAGACTTGACACCACTATGAGCTGTTTTCAAATATCTACATATGAAGAGCTTCTAAAATCAGCAGGACTAATGGACATGTTATGGAGACAGAGTGGTCAGAGATAACCTGACCTTTTCAAACCTGTCTCATGACATTTTTTTAACTGTACTTAACACAGGCGCAGTTCACACAAAATTTTTTACTTTTTGGAGATAATTTACATACACAACTGAACAAAAAGATTTGGACAATGGCTCTTTCAGTTTAGAGTCTACACAACAAAGGTCTTGAGAAAACAAACTGCTCCAAAACCAAAACAAACCATAATAGAATGACAACTTTTATTTCCAAGTTTCAAGTAATTTCTTTCCTTCTCTTGCACACAACTGTGATTAACTCATCTCAATTCACATTTAATGTTGCATTGATAAAAATCTGCACAACTTGGCAGCTCAAATGTGCGACTTAGACATGTTGGTGCATTCTTTAGACTTTGATTGAACCTGACTATTTTTCACACTTAAAAAGCTTGCCCTCAGTGTGTGTTACATCAGAATACAGGCTATATACAGCAAAATCAAACACTATAACAACAATAATAAGCTCAACCAAGGTCTCTGAGGGGTTCAACAAGTCAGATGTAAGACTTTGACATCTTTTTAATCGAAGGCAGTCTCACCTGAATAAGCTGTAGAAAATGGATCGATAGAGTACTCAAATAAATATGAATTCCACATATGATTTGTACATAAGGTCAAGAGTATATGACACACGATGACAGTATAGATTGAAAGAATTATATGGAAAGAGAGCAGGGGAGTAACATGCAACAACTGTCCTCAGCTGGAATCCAACTTAAATTTTTACATACAGTGTTTTGTATAGCGTTGTGTAGTATTTTGAATAGAATTCTTGGAGAGAAGAGTGTCACTGTGATGTGTGTTGTGATAGGGAAGTTTGGAGAGATTTTAAGGGCATTGTCCATCTGTGAGATACTGATATTGAGGCCAAATGATTACAGTTTTTGTGACACTTCTCTCATCACTCGCTGATGCTGATGCTTGCTGTCAATGTGTGTGTGTGTGTGTGTGTGTGTGTGTGTGTGTGTGTGTGTGTGTGTGTGTAAAATATATATTGTATTATATTATATTACATTATCTGTCCGTCCTGGAAAGCAGTGGTCTCCTTCACTGGGTGGAGCTGCTTGCAGCGGCTAATCTCACTGCAGATGAGTTGGTCATGATGCCAGCGTAGGCACCCCTCAACCAGGGCTTTTGAACAGCTGCTGAAGATGTGCTTCAGGGTCCCTCTTTCCAGTCACAGAGGGCAAGATGGTGACTCTGCCTTCCCCAAGCAGAACAAGTTGGATGGGCTTGGAAGAACATCGTATACAGCCTGGATTAAGACTTTTAATCCATGGGGCTCAGCTTTCCAAAGCTCGGCCCATGAGACTTTGCACTCCGCTGCTTGCTCCCATCTTGTCCAGGCTCACTGCTGCTGCATTACAACCCTCCTGCTGGCTCATTCCTCTTCAATTGATGCTTGCATCTCATAATGGATCAGTGACCTCCTGTCCTTCCCCTGTGCCTTGTTGTAGCTAGGTATATTGCTGCTACCCAGGCCAGCCCTTCCATGAGACACTGCGGCCAACAGCACCCTGTGCCTTAGTCAGGACTCTGCGACATCCACGGCCTCTACTGTCCTCCACTTCTGTCCTGTCCTGACCTCGATACCAGCCTGAGCGACTTTTAGGTTGCAGGATTCTCAGTACTGGTATATCTAAGCTTTAAATTTACCTCGTATGGCTAACTTGTCAACTGCACTTAGCCAGACTTCCTCTTGGTTGGTTGCTTGGATAGATGGACTTTGCCGGCTTGAAACTCATACGAGCCCAGCTCCTCAAGGCCCTTCAGGATCCACCTGCTCCCTGGGACAGATTTTGTTGTCACAGTCATGTCATCCATAAAGTACCTAGTAGGTGGCTGTCGGACGCTGGACTCGGTAATGGGCACTGAACCTCCAGAGACACCAGCTTGTTAAACGTGAGCGCGAAGAGCATCACTGACATGGTGCATCCAGTAACTACTCTCTTCTCAAGCTTGTGCCACTCTGAGGTTGTATGCCCAACGGAGACTCTCAGACTGAAGGTGTTGTAGTAGTCCAGAATGAGGTCCCTGAACTTACCTGGGATATGGTGCCAGATGACTGCCTCTTCAAACCAGCTTGTGGGGTATGGCCCCAAAGGTGTTTGCTAGGGCCAGCCACAGCCCCATCAGGTCCCCCTTGTTCTCCTGGGCTTCCCTGATCAGCTGGGTGACCACATTTGTGTGTTCTAGACATCACGGTACCTTTGGAATCCCTCCTTTTTGGATTGTTTCAATTTGGAGTTCCCCGGGAGGTAGTCTGTCAGGCACCTGGCTACAATGCTGAAGAATATCCATCCCTCAACATTGAGGAGTGAGATGATTCTAAAATGATCAATGTTATTCAGCTCTTCCTCCTTTGGAATCCACACCCCAGTTCTTATAAACCTTATAAGGTACCCCAGTCAGTCCTGGGGCTGAGTTTGCTCTTGCCTATCTCCTGGTCTTCCGTCTAACTGGGCTAATTTCTGTCAAATTCCAGAGTTTGTGCAGGTGGATTGATCAAGGACGTACAGCGGCCCACATCTTGCTCCCAGGATTCATCACTGAAGGTGTCTCTGAGGTAGTGGTTGATCTCAGCTTTGGAGCAGGTGAGCTGGCTGCTGTGCTTCTGCCCAAGCAGCTGCTGTAAACCCAAATGGGTTTGCTAGAAAGGCAGATCACTTCCTGGCCCTCTCATTCCTCTGCCTCCTACACCACTCTGCCCTCCTTAAGGTCACAAGCTTCTTGCGGAAGATACTGTGCAGCTCTGTCAAAGGTCCCCTCTCCTCCTCCCTTGCCTCCTTGAATTTCCGTCTGAGGCTCTTCAACCCCTGCCTGAGCTGGTGATTCTTGCTCGCTCTTTTGCTCATGGTGTTGGGGCAATTCGCTGCTCTCTTCTCCAGCCCAAACCTCTCAGCTACTAGGCTGATGATGATGGTAGTCATGGTCTGGAGTTGTTGATCAGCTTCACCCTTGGCTGTTGCTTCCAAGATGGCATTGGCGTCTTCACTGATGACATCCCAGTTTATGACATCATTATTTATGGCATTCATCTCTGTTCATTTTTTGTTTCAATTAACTTGCAAAAAAAAAAGAAAAGAAAAAAGAAAAAAGAAAAGAAAAGCGATAATTGATGTTTTCTCGAGAACCACTCATCCAAAAAACTTAATCATTGACACTGCACTTCCTTGGATCCTCAGCAATATTTCCCCGCAAAGTTTGAAGATGACCGGATGACAGTTGTTGAGAAAATCGAAATATGGAGAGACAGATAGACAGAGACTTCTCTGTTTATTAGTAGGATGACAATTCTGGGTTTCACCATACCTGACCAAATCAGTACAAACCAGTATTTACCCACTGAAGAGGGCTGAATGGTGTTTTCTAGTTGACCTGCCCGAACTACAGCAGGACATCATGATTCCTCAGATTCAAATACAAAACTTTTGATGATGAAGGCCCCGACAGGATGTAGGACAGAGATTCAAATAACAAATACATAGGCACATCAGAAGTGATTTGGTGTAAACCTGAAAGTCAGCTGCGATGCCTAATGAAGCTATAATTGAGCTAAATATTGAATAAGCTCACCTGCACAGTCTTCTTGATGCGCTGGGAAGGCCCAGGGTATTCCTTCGAGTATAGGTCAGTCAGGAACAGAGAGTTGATGAGTGTTGATTTCCCAAGACCAGATTCACCTGAGAACACAGACACAATATATTATATTATATTATAAACATGTAAATACACACACACACACACACACACACACACACACACACACACACACACACACACACACACACACACAGCGATGCAAATTCAGCATTTAGTATTTTATTGTATTATTATTATTATTATTATTAATATTGTCATTTATTTATTTATTTGACATATGAACAGCAAAAAGAATGAGAGCCTGCTGGCCTCTTGTTATGTGCATCCATGCTTTTGGTGAACAAAAGGCACATACATGCATGCAAACTATAGACAAAATCACGTGGATGCATTGCACACACACTCTTACACATAAAGGGCCTGGTGGGACAGGACTGAAGCAGGGAAAATAATGTAGATTCATTGTCTGAGAGGGAAAAGGTCAGGAGCACGTCTGCTAGCAAGATAGGGGGAATAAAACCTTTCCTCTCTACCTCCTGCTCACTTTCTCCCTCACCATCCCCATTCATCCACTCTTCCTCCGTTCCTCTCACTGAACTCCTGCCTTACATATAAATCTTCCTGTTTCTGTCCACACTGTGCCAACTTTCCATTCCCCACTCCCACACTGATGTTAAGGGAAAAGCAGCCACACATACACACAGTTAACATTTACTTGATAAAGAACATAGCCACTCCAAACATACACATTGCATACACTCTCAAACACACAAAGCTGTGATTAATGACCGAGCATCTGGCTTGTGTCTCATGAAAGGCCTTGGAGGAGTGTTTGGTTGGAAGGAAGGAGGGCTGCTTGTCCTAGCAAGAACTCAATGGCACTCTAAGCCACTACCCATTTTGTGATCAAACACCAACCCAGGGTGGGTACACAGTAGCTTGAGGGGGGTTATAGTGTATTTTTTAAGATACCAAACATTTATTAGAAACTTGTTAAAGTGGATATCCTATTTTAAACAAAATGTATCAGATAAGAGACAGTGGGAACTGAAACCGCCTCCCATGTTATATTTAGAACCACTGGACTTGGAAGCAACGCGTCTATCGATAGCTCTGTTTATTTTCACTGAATCACTGTTTAGTCTAAAAAGGTTTAAAAAAAAAAAAGAACAAAGCAAATAGAAAGTTCCCAGAATCTGAAGTGTCTTCAAATTGCTTTTTGTCAGACCCACAGGCCAAAATCCAAAGAGATATACATTTTAGGATACCGTCACATTTGACAGGCTTGAACGAACAAATATTTCGCATTTTTCTTTGATAAATAACTCAAAAAGTAACTAGATTATACAAATATAGTTGGAGATAAATTTTCTGACAATCAACAGATCGCTTTGGCACTAATGTTTAGCACTGCTGAGGCAGGGAACGCATTTCTATTATCAGTTGTTTACCCTGTTTCCTCTTTTTTTACTGTTAAACTATGTATTGAAAGTGTTTTGCTTTAATAGGTATGTCTCTTATGTAGCAATTTTCTTATACAGAAAATAAAAATAAAGCTAACTTGACCTTGAATTGACAGTGAGTATGTTTAAGTATATAAAGTATATATAGTATATTTTTGACAATATCTGTGTTGCAAACAGTCAGAGACATTGCTTCATTCAAAGAAATCAAACTTCTCTCGAGAACTAAGAAAAATGTGTATAATGTTGCCAAGTTCTATTGCTCTTGCCATTCAGCATCCGTGTGCAGCCTATAAGCAGATAGCTGAAGGTTTTCCATTTGAAAATGATCATCAGATGTTCCTCCAGTAATTCTAGATCGATGAGTGATTTTCCAGACATCCGACAGCTGACAAAGTCTGATGTGCCATATCTGAGGCTTCATAAGGTACTCAAGATTGAGCTATTCTACTGCATTTGGTTAGCATGACGTAAAATGCTAATTCAAAGAAACACTCTTACTGTAAAGCTTTGAAAAGCTACATAATCAGAGGTACAAAAAAAAGAGTTAAAACACTTAAATAAACGGTCAGTCAGTTTTGCTGTAAAATGCCTTTCTTGGATGCAATATTTCACATTTATATTCACTTTATGGATATAAATATTGATTCTTGTTCTATCCCCTTCAAACTAGCCACCTGCTGTGGTGAACATCTGCAGGGAGAACGGTTTCATTTATTCTTTCTACAGGACACGTGGACTGTATATTCCATCAGTCCATGTTGACGTGGTGTAATGGCCCGGTAGATTCCAGTCTTTACCCCCTCTTAAACCCTCGGTCTGTCCCCAGTCTGTGTTTGCACAGTTATGGATGATATTCTGTCCTTGTGTAAGTTATGAACACACTTTGACCGTTTATTTCCTGCAGCGCTAAGGCTAGACGGTGGCCGACTAACCTGATTGATGGATTTTTTCGAGTTAGAGGTCAAGCATGTGCGTGCACACAGACACGCACGCGCACACACAGTTATACACAAAGTCCATTCAATGACGGAATAGCACAGATGTATGAAAACCTGGGTAAATTGCTCTGAGATTTGAAAAGAAGGGAAGGTCATCTAAATACAGAGGGGACGAGTTGAGTGTGTGTGTGTGTGTTTGGGTATGTGTATCTCTGCTGAACTATGCCTGCATCTCCTATTAGCTTACCTATGTTGGTAGGTAAGTGTTACTACTGATGCTAAATTGACAAAACAAACAGCAGGAAATGAAGTGAAACTAACCTAACATGACCCTTCTCACATGTAGGCTGCAGCTTTATCCTCCACCTTAGCTAATAAAAAAAAAAACAGTTAACAGGTGTGATGGATTAATGGGAACAACTTGAAAACCATTCCACATTTTAACTTTGGCTAGCTGATATATCTGCAGGTATGGATAGAAGTAATTGATAACTAATTAAATAATTAAAAATGACTGCCTTCCATGTAGGTCAGCTAATTTCAGGGTCCTAGTCACAATGTCATTGGTTTCACCAGTGTTTTTCCTGCTATTACAATGTCAAAACGCATGAAAAAGGTCTATTCACTCCTTTGCTGAGTGAGTATGCTAGCTAGTTAGAAAGCTAACAGTTTGTTCCATCTGAGCTGATCTTTGAAGCAGCAGTTAAACAAAGTATAATATGGACATATTATCACTTTATAAAGTTAATATGGCGAATGTGTTAGCAGTTGCTTATTTACATTTTGCGCGGACATAGATTAAAAATTAGTATTCATTTGTGCAGTTGTTTCTAGACAGCTGAAAAATATAATTAGTCTAATATTTACTCTCCTATTTGCTCTGTTTTGGTTTCCACCAACTTAAGAAAAATATCTGGTTCTTTAGCTGGCTAATGTTCAGCAGCTCGTTGCTGTTTGGTGTTGAGCAGGTAGTGTACAATGTTGGTTTACTACAGGTTTTTTCTGAAAACAGCTGACTTCCAATGGAGAGAGGTGGCACTGAACCAAAGTAATAAGGTTGAGGGCCATAAAACAAAAACAATGGACTGAAAGTCACTGAAATGTGCCATATTGTTGAGGTGAACTGCAGAGTCCGGTTGTAATATACTTAACATTAAAATATTGATTAGCACAGCTTTGAACTGGTTGAATTGGTTTGTATCAAATTGGTATTATGAGATACACATTTGATTCTATTTTGACAAAACTTTGGGAACCAAAGACTGTCACGGCTCTGTCTTATCAGTTTCAATACAGGCGATTTACACGAAACTTGGCTGAGGGATCGGGCAACATCCAGGGAAGAACCCATTCAATTTTGGTGCAGCTCCGGTTAAAGGGGGGGATTCAGGAATTTTTCTTCATTGCGAGATAGGGCAACAACAACTTTGAGTACAGACTAGTAGTAAAAAAAGACATCGGTACTGTCCTTATAACAATTTTTATTTTCTTCTAAAAATATTACATCCAACCCCTGTGCGTCAATCTTTTTAAGGTGTTTATCTTTCCTTAGTCAAATGATATTACTTAATTACTTATTACTTACTAGCTAATACTCAGACTGAGCTCAATGACAATGCCAGTCACGGCTGCTAGGAATCACAAATGGAGACACAAATGCATCATGAGCTACTTTAGAATGACAATGGAATGTCTATGACAATACTACACAAGTTAAAACAAACAAATTTAAATCTTCCACCTTATTTCTTATTATTTAAAAAAAAAAATTACATTAATTGTATGATCTTTCTGCCTTGCCTCAAGGTACTGACTTTTATATAAATGTGCCATCAGTTGTTCACAATAATTTGATGGTTTTCAGAAATATTTGCAGGCTGTAGATTTATCTAAAACTAATGCATATTCTTAGTCTTCCCTAATTGAATTAAGTGAGGCAGACAAAATATTAGAGAAGCAATACAATATAGCAGCATCACATACAGTTACATCCTTAAGTTGAATCAATGCCTTTCTAAAACAATGTCAAACAAAAACTGAATATTCTTAACACTCATGAGGTAGGATTTACTGCAGGGATGTTGTATTAGACTCAATTAGTTTTAGCTTGGCGGACCTAATAAACTGCCAACTGAGTATATTCATAGTAATATTGATCTTTTTATTCCACTCCAGCTGTTTTTGGGAAGAAGGCATGACCCACCTGGAAAGCGTTGACTTGTATCCTGACATTTCTAAGAATGTTCTGTGTGAACCTCTTGAGGTTACATAACCTGTGTGAAAGTTGGGTACCAGTGTCATTTCAGGACAGAAAGTCATGAGTCAAAGGTTTTAATTTCTCTTCCTGACAGACTCCGTCTGTGGTCTTGCTGAACCATGTTTGCCCATTGTTGTCTGAGGTGCAGATGTGATACTGAGATCTGTCATCCCAACAGACCAGGCTGAGGTCTAAAACAATCCGAAAACCCTCAGCCACAGGTCCTGGGTACTGATCAAACACTGGACAGAGCTCACTTAAACATCCCATTGACCAAACATCTCAGTGTATACTCAATAAACAGCACACTGGTTGTTCTGACTAAACTAATAAGGTTTCACAAACACAGCAGTGAGGAGTTCTCTGTTTATCATCCTAACCCCATGTGACTTATACAGGGTTCTAACAGTATTGGTTTTTAAGGTATTGGTTTTTAAGGTCAATGGCAATATGTTTAGATCAAAGTTGCCGATAGCTGATATTCAGTGGCACTTGCAATATGACAATTTATTGTTTTCTTGCCGATAAAGGAATATCCTTGTCTGAACATGACTTTTGTCATTTTAGCAACGGTCAGGATGCATTCTTCAACAAGGCAAATAGAAACTAAGCAGCATTTTTGACTGAGATTTGTGAAAATAAAATAAACCAGTTTACATTTGACCTAATTAGATGCTGTGAAAAAACTGTGAATCATTGGTTATTAGTTTTTGTACAGCTGAAGTGGGGAATTTTAAGCTAAAAATGACAGGTTAGTTTCTGAGAGAGAGGCCCACAGTGTGATGGATGCTTCAATCAGTCACAACCATAGCCCAAACCCCCTGAGGGCATGTCCGTCCTAATTAGCCTCCCCTGTTCAGCTTTAATTAAATATTGGTTCCACATGACAACTGGAAGCGCAGTGCCAGCTCTCTGTAAATAGACTAATGACCTAAACGTCAGTGATGGATGGCCGACCCTTCCAGCTCACCCTCGCTGTTTCTCTTCCTCTCACTCTCTTGCTCAGTGAGCCGTCACTCCATCTTTCTATAACTCTGTCCCTGTGTCAGTCAGTCTCCAACCACAATCCATTTTGTCCTATTTCTCAGCTGTCAGTTTTGTAGTTTAACTTTTTAATTGATAATATAATGATTAACAACATTAACAGAGGGTAGTTTCTTCTTCATACATCTATTCATATGTTTGTTATTCTTCTTGTTTCTTTAAATTATTATACGATATAAACATTTGATTCTATTCCGACAAAACTTTGGGAACTAAATGCTGTCACGGCTCTGTCTTAGCAGTTTCAATACAGGCTGGTCATAGATGGTGATACACAAACAGGCAGTAAAAGACCAATAAAAGAACTTGTTATTGATCGACCTTGTGGGAGACTGCATCATGTTTGGGACATGTTTTTTTTTCCTGTTTCCTGTCTATTTTTGCAATTTCAGTATAATTTGACCATGATGCACACTCTTAAGGTTTGGGAGCACATGTAAGCCAGTAGACTTTAGAGTTCCCCTAATTTCTGTCAGTCATTAAGAAAAGGAATACACAGAATATCTTTTTCACCAACTTGCCTAAATGTTTGTCTATGTAAAGAAAATGATTATTATACCAAATTACATTTGGTATAATATGAGGTGCTATAATATGGCATAATAATATTATATTATTATGTTCTAATATTATTTATTACAGCAAATATAAATTGCCATGATGAGTTTCTTTTTTTTCCAGGTTTTCCTCTTTCTCTGTTCTCACTCACAAGACACATACGCATACCTTTACAAAGCCACAATCCAAATGAGATGATTCAACTCCTAACCTTAACGTTTTGGCTCTGCTACAAACATAATGACCAAAACTTTGACCAAAAATGTTTAACTCAAGCCCCCACTTACTAGATTCCTTCTAGTACTGCTTCTAAGGTCATGACTGAACCTTCAAACTGAAATAATGATAACTCTTTTGTTTTGATGGCTGTATGCTCTGTTGTGCCCATTCCTTGTCACCCTTTACAGTATGTCACATTACATTGATGAAACAGCATTCATCAGCTATACTGCTAGGGTCTTTAGACAGATTTAAACATTGTTTCAATATATAAGAACTATACTTTTTCTTCTGTTATTTTTTTTAGTTGTTTGTCTGGCAAAATCAAATCAAAAAATTTAAATCATATTAAAAAAAGAACAGAGGATACCTATATTGCTGATAAATCTACCAAATACTGATGTTACATTCTTTTTAAATTTCATTTTTAAACTACAATAGTGTTACTACAGTTTTCTCTGCTTGGTCCATGCTGAACTTAATGTTTCAAAATCTTTATAAAGACTCAAATAAAATTTTGGTGAAAATATTTAAATAAGGAATATTTGTTTAACTCATTACAGTTATTCTAAAGGTGGGATTCAGTGTTCGTTTTAATAGAACTTTCCATCATGCTGACCGTAAGCTAAAGGTGTAACGGACTTGCTGTTTGAATTAGATGGAACAATGTGAAAACCAGGCTTTAACTACTGGAATGAACTGCAATAAAAATTGAAATTAGAGACATTAGAGTTCTACTTGCTGATATTTTTAATATTTGTCATTGTTTGATAACTTGTTGTGATGTTGTGTATTTATTCTCCGGTCCCTCCTACTAAAGCCAGGCATATACAGTACTAGAGCTGAAGCTAAGGATTATTTTCATTATCAATTAATCTGCTGATAATTTTCTTGATTAAACGCATGGAAAGCGCATGGAAATGTCTCTTGTAATATCCTAAAGCCAAAAGTGACACCTTCAAATGCCTGTTTTTTTTTTAACCATCAGTCCAAAACCCAAAGGCATTCATTTTACAATGATATAAAACAGAGTAAAGCAGCAATTCTGAGAAGTTGAAACAAGAAAATGTTTGGTATTTTTGCTTGAAAACAGGGCTGTCCTCTAAAGGTCAATGAGTCAATGCATCAGCCAAGAAGACAGTTTTTCAGTTGACTCACTGCACATTTTTTTTTTTTTTTTTTTTAGCTGCATCACTGTACACATAGTTATGAAGGAGCAACAGTCTGGCAGGTTATAAACTTTCCAAATGAATCTTGTCCTAAAATGACCAAACCACAGAACTAACTGTAATGGAAGTAGAGACAAGTGATGGAAACGCCAGACAGCCTGGCAAGGCTGCCAACTTTTACTTTGTCTTAATGTCTTTGTTATTATGAACAAAAACATTAAGATGTGAGTTTTTAGGTAAAACATGAGAGAAATGTACAGGAGTATGGTGTTTGGCAGCTCTGAGTCGACTGACTTGGGGACAACCCTACTTTGAAAAATTAAATGATTAATTGATTATTAAAATAGTCAGCAATTAATTTTCTGACGATCAACTTACTGTTGCAGCTCTGTACAGGTTATTATGCTATTGAGATGGACATTTATTCACCATGTACACCTGGTGTACCTGGAATGTGATTGGTTTATTGTTGTTTACCTATTGTTGTTCAATAGAAAGCTGGATTGTTATAGAAAGCTGTATTGTGAGAGACAGAAAACCAAAAATACAAATGGTCAAAAGTGGGTTTCCCAGGGATCCCTCACATTCCTCCCCCCCTCCCTCTCTCATTCTGTCCCGCTCTCTCTCAGCCCTGAGGAAGCAGCTGGCCCCCTCAGCACCCAACACACACACACACACACACACACACACACACACACACACACACACACACACACACACACACACACACACACACACACACCTAACACGTTCGAGGCCTGAACCAGAAAGTGTGAGATGAGACATCTGGGGAACATACAGGCATAAACGAGAGTCACAGACAGATGGTGGATGTGAGGGAAGTTGTGTTTACTGAACACCAAACTGTTGGAAAAGATAATTCTCCATTGTTGAGGCTAAATGGAACTGGCTTAAATGGGGGGCAAAGGTCAGTGTTTTGGGAAAGATAAGGATCAGCAAGTTGAGCAGAGTCTATGGGAGAGTTACAACCCAGACTAAACTGTGTCAGCACCCAGTCCGACCAGGGTGGGCCAAATGGGCTGGCTGCAGGAGCCTTGGAGGGACACAACCCACTTTCCTTTGGTTTTTTAAATTAGAGAGTGAGTGTTCCGCTGCAATTTAACAAGCCCGAGACTAAATCTGACAGAATCGGCACGTGCTGGGTCACTGCAGACATGTGCGTCTCAAAATAGAGACGCAGAGAACGGGAGCACAGATTACAGAGAAAGACTGAGAAAGAAGGGAGAAACCTGCCTGCAGCAGCTTGACTGAGCATGCATGAACATGCACATGTGCATGACCCCATTCGTGCATGCATGTACACACTGACAGAGCAGCCTGTTGTGCCCAGAGGCAATGAGGAGTCTGGAACACATTTGTAAACAGGCTGCTGTCCAGTAATAATGACAAAACGTGTCAAGCTCTTACATGGACGGGTTAAAGGATACTCAACTGACCGCAGATCTAGGACGGCTATCAGACTGGAAAATACTGAACTTGAGACTGTGACATAATTCTATAATTTTCAGGTGGCCTGCTTAAAGACCAGAAAGTGGGGTTTCTGGGTGGCAGAATGTATTTCTGGAACCACAAGACTTTTCTCATGACATGTTTTGTTGTTCTCTACGATGAATATTGAATAGCTGAATAACAACTGAAAAACATTCAAGGTGCTTCTTGCCAAACAAGACTGTATCCAGGGATGAAAACAATAACAAAGGCACAATTGTGTGCATGCACCAACGTCCATGCAGCCTGCTGCAATTGCTCCTGTTCATTTTCTTATTATTTCAACCTTTTAGTTTTCGTCTTTTGTCACACTTGCTTAAATTTTGGCTAGTAAGTAACAGTATTTAAGCTGCTTCCTCTCTAAACATGCTTGTAGATAGAGATCTGGTCTGTTTTTTCAATGTGAAATTACTTATTCAGGTACTTTTTTGAATGCTATCATTCAGCAACACTACTGTTGTGCAGCAACTCCACGGCCGCATTGTATACACCAGGGAACAGCCATCTATGCTGAAGCTGGCTAACATGGCAACCAGAACAACGGACATCCCTGCAGAAATCAGACGAGGACACACAGAAAAAAGTTATGAGGGAAGAGAGCTGTGTCCAGACAACAAAGACTGATGAAGAGAAGTGTGTCTCCCTTCTGTCATCATAGACTTTCTGTTAGTGTAAGTCTTATGTGTTTCACATTGACGGCTTTCAGACAGTTTGGGCGGACAGGAAAAGGAATTTTTCTGCAGCCCAGACTTTGAACTGTTTGCTGTGAGGCCACGTCCATAGTACATTCCCAGGAAGTTCTCACGCTATATTGGTTGTTGCTTACATCCACCCCTCAGTTAACCCGACAACCGCATGTGATGTCTGTTAACACGAGACTCCAGACTCTACCTAGTGCTTCTTCGTGATCTCTGAGGGACTCTTCCCACTTTCACTCCATTTGTGGACTGAACTACCAGAGGAGACAGGACCCTGGACATGCTATATGCTAATGTTAAGAGGCCTGGAGATTCGTGCATTTGTACATTTTTCTATTCTTTTACTGTGAATCATTATTACTATTTAAGGTTGTTTTTACTTATTACTGTCTATTGTAATTGTAACAAAACAATTTTCCTTTGATCAATAAAGTTTTTCTTATTCTGTTTTTGAAAAATTAACTGCAGGAATGTTGCATCTTGTACAAGAAGTGCAAGAAACCATGTTGCTGATTGTAATTCATGACAATGTAGCTGTTAAATTTGAGAATTTTGTTGCTTTCAAGGTGACTTGGGAACATTATTTTGCAAAAGGACACAAGTACCAACTTTTCAGTCTTGGATGTGAAACTCCTAGATATGGCAGCTGAAAACTGCACACAGCCTGTAAGAGTAACCAGCCAGTGAAGTTTTTTTATGGCCATGAAACACAGCTGTGTGTAGCCTGTAATGCATTATACAGGCTGTGGACACAATAAAAGCAACACCTGTGCAATGCAACATAGGATAATAGCCCATACATCCATCTATTCATTTTCTGGGTAGCCCGTAGGTCCCTCTCTGCTGCTTTCTCCAGCTTCTCCTGGGGGATCTTGCGACATTCCCACTGGGCAGATGGGAGACAATCCTTTTAGCATATTCTGGGTTTGGCCCAGATTCAGATCCACATTGGACTTGCCAGAATACCTCTGGAGGTATGCCCCAGAATAATTCTTCTTCCCATTTTATCTTCTTTCTCCTGTAAGATTTTCTATACATTGCCTATTATACTTTTTAAAATTTCCATTGTAGTTTTTCATAAAAAATTTCAGAAGAGGATGAAAATATTCTCTATAGCTTTTATCTGTTTACCTTTTAAACAATTTCTTGTTTGTAAATATGTGTAAAACTGATTTTTGGGTATGTTATAATGCTTAAAAATATATTCAGTAAGCATTTGCAAGAATTTAACCAATCCATTTTTATCCCAAGTATTAGAAAGTTCCTGTGCATCCAGTAAATTATCATCAGCCTTTTTCACAGCACACGTTGACTTGTCAAAGCAGGAAAAGCACAGGTGTTAGTAATAACATTGACAATGGCTGTGTTTCATTCAAGTAGTCCTAGTAAACTATGCCAGTGAGCCAGTATGCATTATAGCAGTGCTCTGGAAATGACACATCTGAATGGTATGTAGCCACTGTTAATATTATTATTTGCACTTGTGTCTTTCCTGCAATGACTTGCCAACACTCCTCTGTACCTGACAGAAAACCAATTTGAGCTTAAAATGTTGTACTTTTACAAATGTAATAAAGAAGAAACTCTGTAATGTGGTAATGATAAAAACACTAGTCAAAATGGTTTACCACAACACCTTGAAATCTGACAATTTATTGAGAAAAGTCAATGAGGGAACCCAGCTCTCTAGACATATTTGAGGATAGCTAATCATCTCCTAAAGTTATTGACTGCACCACTTTAAGATTTTGCAGCAGGCAACTGTTTCCTGAGAGAAAAATGTTTGAAGAAGTGGGATAATTTACATAATCAGTTGTAAACCACAGTCCTTGATCTTTAACCATCAGATGTCAAGTGTCACATGAGGCTTTGATTAGCAATATAAGGATGGCAATATGTAGTTTGAGAGAACTGAAATTCTAAATGAGGAATTACAGTCAGCCACCAATTGCCACATGTCAGTAAGCTCTAACTGTGGCTGGTGTGTTTGAGAGCTTCACCAACTTCTTTGTCGTCTTCACAACTAGGGTTTGTTCTTTTCTTTGTTACAGATCACTCTGGTGAAAGAGCCTGAGCCTTTATGATAAGTGTGAGAGATGGGAATAAAAGTGATTCAGTAGATGGAGGGAATAAGGAGTGAGATAGTTTTCACACAGACAGGTCAACATTTTGAAACAGTGAATGTGTGGTTGGTGTGTATTAATGTATCTGGTTAAACCAGCAGATTAACTAGACCAAAGCCTCCCCTCACTCACTCCCTTCTGCAAGGTCAGTATGCAAGGCGGTCAATCCTAAACCCATTAGACCGTCTTCTCTGGACACACACAAACACACACACACACACACACGCACACACGCACACACGCACACACGCACACACGCACGCACGCACACACACGCTCACACACGCACGCACACGCACACGCACACGCACACGCGCGCACGCACACGCACACACACGCACGCACACGCACGCACACCCAGAGCTCACAAGCTTAGAGGAGTGCAACAACAACAGGATAGACGGCAGGACAGACAATCACATACATATCAGTGACGGAGATAAGCAGATACTGACTTAGTAGGCAGTTTACTACTGGAGTGAGATTCAAGCTAATCCAGCACATTACAGGCCACTTCATTCACAGGTCTTGGCTGGTGAATGAATGCCCAAATGTCCTTACTGGCCCTTTGAACACCATCTACATTAGAGACTTAATGAAAAAAAAAAAAGACGCATCTGAAAATAAATGTTTGCATAAGATCAATTTTATACTTCTCTGTATAGTTTTAAATTCTAAGCATGTTACATCAATGGTGACACCACAAATCAGTGATGTCAAAGCAGGTGTTTTTTTGTTAGACAGCTGTTGCAAAACCTCTGGCATTATCAACTGAGGTGCATGGATGTCACAAGTGCAACATGCCAAAGAAGTTTTATAGGTTCACAATTTTTCAAGTCTGCCTTAAAACATCAGTCAGGTACCCATTTGAACATTGAAACAGGTTTTGCTTGCTGTTATCATTCCTCCTGTTCATGCTGGCCATTAAAAAAAATTCCCTTCCTGATGGGCTTTCAATGTAAATACTGGATGACAAGTGTTTTCCTGTTGCGCTGCAGTGGAAGGACAGTAACAAAGACAGATATCCACGTGACTTATAGAATTTGGAAGGCTGAAGCCTCACATTAGCCTCAGATAAGCTTTTGAATACATTTTTGCACAACATGAAGACTGTGGATTTTGTTCCCCATCACCTACAGTGAAAGTGCATTAGAAAAGGATTTTTTTAATGGCCAGTATGAACAGGGGGAATTATTATAGCAAGAAAAACCTGACTAATTTTTTAAGCCTTGAAAACATGTGAACATACATATTAGTAGATTAAATTTCATAATCAGATACTCAGTTTGTGTCAAAGAATAAGCCACTCTGATAAGAACTAAACTCTAAGAGAAAGGCTGAATGGTGAATGAATCAGCATGATCATTAAAAGCCAGTGAAACTTTGAAAGACCTGGTATCAGTTCAGCTCTAATGCACTGTCCCACATGCAACTCACAGCTCTGCTTGCAAGGTCAGACTCATAAAAAGCCTCAGATGTGCTCTCCTCCTGAGTTGCTTTAAGAAGCAGAAGCAGCAGGGTTGATAAGTGCTGGCCCTGTAACACATCAGAAGCAACATGAAGCAGGCATTGCTTCCCCTCTCCTCCCAGCTCTCGGGTTCTGATCTGACTCTCAGCTCTGTTCGGCCCTCTGCACTGGCGCTCGATCTTGCTAATCTTTCCAGGAGTTTCTGTTTAATCTGCCAGCTGGACAAGAGGACAGGAAGCAGCTTTTTCCCCCTCAGAGAGAGGCAGACTGAGAGGGAAAAGAGAGAGAGTTAGACAGAGGGGAGGAAGAAAAGACAGGGGTAAAGAAGAAAAAAATACCAGAAGAGCAGTTTCTGGTGTCATTCTTTCACAGGGAGTGACGGCCCAGAGCTCCACATGGACATGACAAGCACCTATACATACACACAGTGTGGTCGCAATAACATCAGTCTAACTTCCACAGCAATAATAGCTTTAATATATAAAACCAAAAATGACACCACTATATACCTCTTCAGAGTGAGGGATAATACAAAGCCACAGCACAGCCAGGGGTGTAGAGGCAGTTCATCATCTGTGGTGGCACAGCGTGGCTGCACATGACAAAAACACAGGGTCTTCTGGCAAAAGATAGTATCTACCTCAGCTCTGACCAAAATGCGATGTGACAGTGATGTGTTGCATTAGCCAATCTAGTGTGTGTTACTTACTTCATCTAAGTTTGATTTAGTTTTAGTCATAGTATTTTGATGAAAACATATATTAGTTTTAGACAAATTTTAGTTGTTTGATTTTTGTTAGTTTTAGTCCAGTTTTAGTCAACAAAAACTAAAGACATCTTAGTCTAGATTTTCATCAGTGACATTTTAGTCATTTTTGTCATGCATTTTTAATTGTTATATTCTAGGCATTTTGAGGCTACAGCCATCTTTGTTGTGTACAGCTATGATGGTTGCAGTGCTAAAACATCCGTTCACACATACACTCACCGAACATTAAATAAGGAATGCCATACTTAAATTAAAATTAAATTAAAACGTCAATCAATTGGTATTATGCGGCCCAAAGTGTGACAAGAAAATATCCCCCACACCATTACACCACCACCATCACACCTGGTAGCCAATCCGCCTCAAGGTTTGATATGTTATGCTTTGTATTGTGTGTCAAAATCTAAGGAGATCAGCAGTTTCAGAAATACTCAAAACCAGCCCGTCTGGTACTAATTATCATGCCACGGTCAAAGTTACTCATATTTTTTCCCCATTCTGATGTGTGATGCGAGCAATAATTTAATCTCCTGACCTGTATCTGGAGGTTTTCATGTGATACACTGCAGCCACAGTTGGATAATTAGATGAATAAACAGGTGTACAGATGTTTCTAATAAAGTGCTTGTGAGTGTATAGTGTCTATTTCACTCTGCGCTGCAGTAATACAGCAGACTGACTCCCCTCAGTAAATCTAGTATAATTTCCAAACTCTAGCTGTTTGAAGAGAACCGCTCACTAAATTGTCCAAAATGTGGTGAACTTTTTTTGGCTTCTGAAGGGGGGCATGCCAGAAATAATTTGAGAATCACTGGTTTAGCTTTAGAGGAAACTCTGAGACATAGGACAACGTAGTAATACTGGATTTCTTTAGCATTCTTAAGCATCAAGAGGAAGACTTAGATGGTGGACTGCAGATCCTAATCCTGGAACTGTCCTTTCGATAGTAACACAAGACAGCTGATTGAAAGTAACGTTAACGTTACATCCACAGCACTTGATTATGTTTTATTATCTGCAAGTTATCATAGTTTGTCTTAGCTGTTTTATTGCTGCCTCTTGTCTAATTCTCAGCGAATTTCAGATGAATTTAGTCCATAAATCTGCTTCTTCCAAGACTGAGTAATGCCAGTAACAGTACTGACAGAATGTTATTGAATGCAAGACGCAAAACTTTCCTGTTTTTGTCGAGATACCGTCTTCAATCAGAAGCTGAATCATAATCAAGGATTTAAATCTATATTGTTAGTACTGCAGATGAATAGTCAACCTGTTTGGTTAGCTGGAAGTATATAAATCCCTTTGCATTTAGTTACTATAGACACACGAGGGGGTAAATGTCTGTCTTGACTTTCGGTGAGCCACACGGTATGTTTTCACAGGAGACGTTTCAGTCATGTTCTTCAGTTGTCCGCCTCACACGCCTCTGAGAGAACAGAGACACTTCTATTTCTATATGTTCTATTTTACACAGCTGGAGTGATCAGTGTACTGAACGCTGCCAAAAGACTCGAGACCTATGTGTAGACAGTCAGAGGACTGAAGCTAGCAGCTAGTGCTGCTGCTCATGCCGCCCCCCTTCTGTGTAGACACAGTGTCAGAGGTAAGTGTTTCAATTGATTTATGTTAAGTTGAAGTTAGTTAATTTGGAAAGCTTTAGGAAGAATGTCCTGCTTTCCCTTATATGCTCTTTATGGTTTAATCTCTATATTACTTTAGATGGGCTAGAATTCTCATGTATGGATATAAGCTTTTTGTATCCTGCATCTTTAACTGAAAAAAAGCACCACTGACTACACAACAATTTATTCTTTTAACAGAATAAACTTTCATACTGCAAAAATCAGACGAATCAAATCAAAAATATCTACAATTACACAAAAAATTAATAAAATGTCATGCTGTTGATCCAACTTCTACACCTATCAGCTCTTAGATCATATAATGCCTACTGTTGGGTTGAGCTCAATACCATCACCACGGCAATATATATATTTTTTTGGATTTCATTTTTTTGCCCGTGAAAAGTTACAGGAGTGCATGTGATGTGTTATATGAAATCTAAATACAAGAATCATAGTTTAGTTATCGTCATTAACTGTCGTCCATCCTATGGCAAGTCTGTGTTCGAGGGCTGGGACTTGGCAAAGGGCCAATTGTCTGCAACAACTCTTCCAGGTGAGACACAGGACAGGATATGATAGTAACAATATTTGCTCAACAACGTCTATTAGCCAACTGGTTACTCAAGTAGACACCTTGACAAAAAGGGGGATGGTTTTTTGCAATAGGTCAAAAAGTAGTCAAGTCACATTATGATAGCAGCTATGGCTACAGTTGAAATCTACATTTAATTACTATCCATAAATAATAGTGGTAGTAGAGAGGGGGACTTTGATACTTGTCGCTTTGGTATTATAGATTGTGTCTAGTCATGGCTTCGGTGAAGAGGTTGTGGACATGCTCTTATTAATCATGAAAAGTACCTCCATTCTTACATTCTCACATTTTAATGTACCGGCTACAGGAATGACTTTGTCTCGCTGCACTGTTGGAATTTGAATGAGTTACCTACAGGCATCAGTCCAGTCCTCTCATATTCCCCCATCTATCTGTTCCAAAATTATGATGGAACAACACTGGGCCTCCAAGTTGTGCCAAACTATAATACTTCACAGCAATGCCAAGTACAGCAGTGCTGTAGTCAGCCTTCAGTCTTTAACAGTCTGCCATATACTGTAGGTCCAGCTGGCCAGCTCATCCAACTCTGATCCAGCTCATCCAACTCTCTCACTAACAGCTATTTCCTTTTTTCTGTCACTTCCCCATAACATTGTCTTGTGATCATGGTTATATTTATGAAATTTCTAATCCTTATATTTGGATGATTCTGTGTTTTACAGTGCAGGAATTTATTAAACCGTAGACAACCAAAGACATGATGTCTAATAGATGCATTGGGCAGGATGTTGCATACATTGCTTAAACTGAACAGGCCAACTTTCCACTTAAGTATCTCTCAAAATTTGACTTGACTTAAAAACTTTTTATCCTCCTTCTTTGGCTGGACACACACACTAACTGCTGTTTCAAGGACAGTCTGGATTATGCTCAAGTTTCAGTTGGTCATTTTCTGTCTTTTTCTCTCCAGTATGCGTACACACATACTTGATGAAATCACTACATTTTATGTAGTGTTAATTTTTTCAGCTATTTTTAGATTTTGTTTTTAAGGCCCGGTTGAACTAGTATTTAAAATTCAAATTCAAATGCAATGGCAAAGTAAATGTGCGCATTGTTTTTTCATCTACTGCAACTTTGAAGAATAGCAAGTCAAATTGACAGTGCTGACCTCTGAAGGAATGGAGAGTCTCACGGTGCAAATTGGAGGAAGCTATCATAGTTTATTATTTTCGTGGCACCATCTTTACTAGTCTCTGTTGGGGTATAAAGTATTGTCCAAAAAGAAGAATGGTTGGACAGGAGTCAATGGTACAAAAACATCTTTTGAACATCTTAAAGCTATTTTGACTGAATAATGCTAGCATGTTTCTGGCTGGCTAGCTGCTAAAGGTGCTAGCTGGCCTCTAAAGTATGTCGCAGACTAACTTTTGGAGCAGTTCCAATGTATTGGAGCGTTGTGAAGACACCATGTCACTTTCTGGTGTGACTAGGCCTTAAATCCTGATAATAAAAGTCCCATGTTTTGGTCATATTTAGTCACCTTCATTCTCCTTATTTTTAAATTAAGTTTTAGCTGTATCTGTTTCTCAATAAAAATTAAAAAAAAAAACAACAACATTTTAGTCTAGTACGTGAGTTTTGTTTTTAGTCAAAACTGAAAACTAGTATATAAATTATACAATTTAAGTTTTCATTTTAATGTTCTGTTTCTGTCAACTCCTTTTTCATCAGCGATGTTATGTGGAGGTTTTGAGGTTATTTTTTTTTGGAAGTTTTATCAAAAGCACATAATTGTAGCTTGGCTTTCAGAAAAAATTCAGAAGTGACATGAACAATCTCCAGCTGAGAACCTTTCCTCTGATCCTCATCTATAAATGTACACTGTGTTGAGTCGTACACACACCGATATGCTCTTCACATTATGCGTGCGTTATGTGTGAAATTTGGATCAGATGGGGTATGTGGGGCTGGGAGCCAAGAAAGCTGGGGAGACAGACAGAGGGGCCCATGTGTGAGAGGGCTTGAAACAGGATCTAGTTGATTGTGATTCTCTGTAGAGCTTTCCCAATCCATCACTCTGCTTTCTTAGTCTCCCTCCTGCTACTCTTCTATTGGCTGTTTACTAAACAGGAAGCTAAAACTCCAGGCTGAGATAATAAAGGCTGGACGCCTCTTTGTGTTAATGTCTGTCTCTTTTCACCAAACTTTTTACACAGAATGAAGACTGACTAACACTGAAATTGATTTGGGAATGGATCTTTTTATGGCCAATATGAGAATGAGGAATGATTACACTCCGATGACACTCCGAGCCAAAGCCAAATTCGGATTTAAATGGAAAATATGGTAATAATCATAGAAGTGCAACATGGAGATGTCACGATCAAATTAAATTTTTTGTTATTCAACAGAGTCCCAATCTAATATTATATATTTTGTATCTAATACAACTGCTGAGCGCACACTTAACCTACACTTAATGTGCCCAGAAAGCATAAAGAAGCCAATATAATTTAGACCAGATTATGTTTGGCGGCTGAATAGCTTCCCATGACTTTATTTTACACAATCCATATATTCTCATTACAGGTCCCTTTCACACAGAGCATGGTTCGATATGTCATTACAACACTTCTCTAATTTCGAAACATGTTGCTTGTGTGTGTGTGTGTGTGTGTGTGTGTATCCATACAGATGGCCAAACCCATGGTTCCACCACTCCCCTGTCCACTTCCCTACCGCTGTAATGCTGTTAGCCACAATTTGCATCTGAGTTCATTCATACTTGAACCGACATCCCGCAGCTTGCTTTCCAAATCAAATCATCCAAAACATGCAAATGTCATTGTGCATCCTGGGGCTACAGAGAGATAACTCCCCTGGGAAACTGTGGGAATCCAGCTTTTACAAGAAATATTTTCACATGCAGACATTCTTAGTCACTGAACAACACTGCAGATATTGTAGAGGCCACACAAGACAGCACTGCTCTGCAGAAACTGCCTTTTCAACTTTCATCTTATCATCGTGAGCAGCTGAGGGCACTGGATGCCACACATGCTTTACCGCATTTCAACCTGCACTGATGACCCTCATACACACAGGAATGAAAACACACTCTGAAGATGGGAGTGCAAATTGATGGGCAGGTGTGCATACATAGGTGTGGCTTGGGAAGCAAATATACACCTTCACATTCTTACTCATGGATCCAATGTAGATTATTCCAACTTACCTACAACCATTAACGTAAACTCAAAACCTCTTTTGACTGACTTCCGATACACCTGGTTGGGGAGGTTGGCGAAGCCCACATAGCCCTCCAGGTTTCGCTGCTGAGGGAAAACACACACACAAAGAGACATACTTTCTGTTAACACAGGCATCCCAAGGCATAAACATACTCCCTCAAACTTGTCTAAAATTTAGATTTTTAACATAGACTATAGGTCTTTAACAGCATAAACAGCCTTTTGGCAAAAGATGAGCCCTTATCAACACACAGATGCATGTAAAAACACACAGAAACTCTGTTACTATGGTATTTTACATGTGTATGTAAACAAATACACAGCAGGGAAAAAAAAAAAAAACTATAGCTGCACACAGAAACACACCATCATTATATGTATACAAAGTGACAAAAATCTTGTTGGTTTTTTTTTTGTGAACCTGCAATTAGAATTTCTGTGTCCTGAAGCGACAACGCCCTTTTGAAGTGAAGTATAGCTGGGATAAATACAAGGGGGGAAAAAGGCTGTTTTAAGGGGAAGAGAGGTGAGGGGAGGGCACAAAGAGAGAAATAACAGGCTTTAACCAGGGAGAATGGAAAGACGAAGTGGAGTCAACACTGCCAAAGTCCATCAAACAAGTAAACCAAAAAAGAAAAGTAATGTAGGCCAATAAATGAAGCTTATCAAATTCTCAAACCATAAATGCAGAAACATAAAGCTAAGTGGATGAAGACAAAGCAACACAAACAAACAAGTCCAATCTCCCTACGTGTTGAATCATATCCATCATGTCCCTCATGTGGGACAGGTTGTAGTGAAGGTAGTGAATCTCAGTCCAGATCACAGCCAGGCTTTACTTCAGCTGCTCTTTCACTTTACCACCAAGGTATCTCTTCATCCCTTCCTCCCTACCCCATTACCTCCCTCTGCCTCTCTCTCATTTCCTAGTCTGCTGACAGATAGCCCGCCCCCCTGTCACTATGCACTGTCCTGCACGCTACACGAGGCAAACACAATTGATTGCTGGCCTCTCAGGCTCTGTCATGCATGGCACCGATCGGTGCCATGCATGACAGAGCCTGCGCTGCGCTGACAGGTCTGCTGATAGAAGAACCTACCAACAGCTGAAATTAAGACCAATTCAAAGTCCCATATGAAGACACGGAATGATGTCTCAGTGTTTCTGAAATTAAAGCAGAGAACAAAAAAGAGGAATCTTAAATTCTAAAATTTGGACTCATCCAGCAACTGAACACAATCATGGCGTTCTTTCTACAATGGAAAATTATAGAAAAATTCAAATATTGTTCAGAAGGTTCGTGCCAACACTTTTGCAGAAGTTCCCACAAATGTGTTGCACTCATAGGTTGCTTTGGTTTCACCTTCTGTCCAGTTCATCCCAAACCAGCTCCATGGGGTTTAAGTCTGGAGACTGTGTTGGTCTACCATCATGTGAAGCCACCATCTTGTTCTTCTCTTCTAATGCTTTCGGTCATAATCTTGATTTAGGATGAACCCCTGACCAACCAGTCTGTCTTCCTTTGTTACTTGTCTTTTCTCTCATCATTCTGTTTTTTTTTTCCCTTTTTTTTTCCCTTGGGCAGTTTACCTCCTATTTCTTACCATGTAAGGTTGGTCACTGGAATTGAACTGCTTGAATTTCTATAAAAACTGGAAAAAATGGAGTGTTCAAAGATTTTTGACCCTGATTAATTCAAAATGAAAAGAATCAGTGACTCAGTGTGGCACAGCAGGTCAGACACCACACTGAGGTTAGGTTGATGGTCACCAGTTAGACGTATGGTTTACTCAACAAAGTCTGCCTTGCATCGAGTTAAAGTTAGTTTTTAATTTGTATTGAATCTGCTAACTGCTATTGCTGTATTGAATCTGCTTTATAAATATCTTTTATAAGTGATCAAAAACACTGGCTTGGGGTGACTGGAAAAACAAAACTGTAAGTGGCAGCATTTTCAAATGTATCCAAAAGCATATTCAAGCATGGTCTACCAAAAGGGAAACCAGAAAGCAAGTAAAGTAGTTGTTACAGCGCTGATTCAAGCTGTACTAATATCCCTGTTCTGTGTTCATTAAATGGTGAAAAAATTTTATTCAAAAATTTGTTAACCAGGTAAATGCAGTGAGTGTAACCTGCCACCCAAAAAAAAAAAAAACAGAAAAGAAAAAGGTTTCTTGTAATAATCACTGGGCGAGATTGTGAAGTCACTAGATGAGAGGAAGTTATCCACTGTCAGTTCATTGTGAAGCTTTACAGCAGCAGGTAAAAAGTAGCTGAGACTTTTAAAACAGCTTCAACAGTGAGACGCTTGAATGTTTTCCGTCAAGGACCCACCTTTACGGAAACCAGTCTCACTGAGGGAGATCGGGATCATAAACAGAAATTTATCACCAGAAAAAAGGCCATTGACCCAACTTCATTCCAAATCCATACTTTGGGAAAATGTCAGACTAATGTGCACTAAAACATTTCAACATATCATTTGATTTAGCAATTACATTCTTCAGCTCTTAAATATTACTAATGAAGAAATGGAAAAGCTTCTGATGACACGATAACTTCACATTTCAACTCAATATTAACTTCACTGAATTTTCTTGATATTATTGAAGAAATCTTTCTTATTCTCCCTTGTTTTATGGATTAACTAAGGCTAAACATCCATATATGTCAGGAGAAAGTACACGAAAGTATGTGGACACCTCCATGTATGTACTTTTGTGAGCTTTTCGTCTTTTGGCCTTGCTCTTCAACACAACTGCTGGAACGAGATGTTCAACAGTAATATATGGCTAGGCTGTAATGTTTAGGTGTCTGCATACTTTTGGCCATACTGTACGTCTTTTGCTAGTGGGTTTATCAGCACTAAGTCATCATTCACAACAATGGTTTGACATATGTCTTTGACAATTACAAACAGAACAGCTTGGAAGCTGTTTCTTAGCAACACAAAAATAAACTGGTCTATAGATTTTGAGGGCTTAACATCGTATTTTTGCAAGGCTATAACTAATGCTGGTTTTTAAAATCTGACATAAATACAAATAATCTGGGCTATTTGGAGGTTGCCAAAGTTACCAGTATTATGTGTCTTTCAGATTCATCCACCACATCCATGAAGTGGTACTGTAGAAGGACTCCTTAATTTACCATACACTTCTATCATTAGACAATTAAGTGTTGTCATTGAAAAACACTAAAATGTCATTTCAGAATATTAGGGCTATGTTGCCGTAGCTGTAATCAATGAAGGACTTCTGTCACACCAGAGGTGGAAGACAGTAACTCACTAATCAATACCGATATTTAGTAAATGTCCATTACTAGCCTAACTACATTCAACTGTATATTCAGCATTTCCAACTGTTTAGTGTGACATTCAGAAAACTGTAGGTGACACACCAACATCACCAGTGGATGTTATGGACACACAGACTATTGGAATAGAAAAAGGAAACAATCTATTCGCCACATCAATACTCTGTAATGCATGCACCTCGACAGCAGGCATAACTTCTCTGAACAAGCCTGAAGCACTTTCCACCATTTCCAGTTTTGATCCACCCACGTTCAAGTTTTGTTTCTGTGAGTATGTGTGTGTGTTAGATAAGGTGCCACCTCTGATAGTCTGCCCATTTCCTTTCAACTGCACTGTAGGCAGCACAGGTAATGTTACACACAGGGTTGGTCATTTAGCTACAGGGAAGGAATTATTAGTGCAGGCTGTCAGTTCGTAGCTACAAACAACTCTGAGTGTGTGTGTGTGTGTGTGTGTGTGTGTGTGTGTAGGTGGGAGTCTGTGGATCAAAATGTGCACTAGATAAATAAAACATTGTGTGTGTATGTGTGCAAGTGTATGAATGCATTAACATACAGTATTTATCTTGATGAGGGTATGAATGAAGAAACCCTTTATTTAGAGGGATCTTGTGTCTGTAGCACACAACGAGGCACACAATAAGCTTGAAACATCATATTTCCAGCTTAATAATAACTTTATCCATCATAGCATCCCTGTAATATTTACAATGGTGCAATAGTACTTGCCCCTTATGAAATGTATTATGATTAATATGGTTCTGTTTACAAGAAAGTGACTAATGGAGAGAAAAACAGGCAGGGTACTTAAAAGAGGGAAGTAATGGGGGATGAGAGAATGAAAGACTAGTCAGTCCATAGCATTCATGGTAACCCCTCCCCCAGTCCACCCAGTGGTGATAGTAGCTGCCTGGTTCACTGACATCATCTGCATTGCCAAGTCCACCATCCTCATCCATTCAGCAACTGATGCTGAGGCGCTCTCATTGCTTCCATCAGCAGTTTTTAAACTTTCATTTATTACATATTCAATATGAATTATGTAATAAATATTCCATAACTTAACACTGCAAAAGGAGGACAGAAATTGTTTGAAAAGAGTGCCCTACGTTATTTTTTCTTTTGTTATTTTTAGCAGTGAGCACATTGCGCCCACGGTGCCTTCACTATCTCTCTATCTCTCTAGGAGAACATTGTGTATGCCCACCCCTTGGCCTAATGTCAAGGAAATCACCTCAGACTGTATCACAAACGGATACAGTACAAACACAATGTAAGCTGTGTTGTCTGATGAGTAAATATAAGCGCCAGTATAATAAGCCCTGAACAAAACAAGCCAGGTGTGGTCAACCAACACGGTGCTCCCTCTTAAGTACAGTTGTGTGGACAGTCACATCAAGCTCTGTTCCACAATCAAGCAGTTTAATGAAGACTTGCTTTCTGGTAAAGGTATATACATAATTTTGGGGAACAGGGTTTAAGCAGTAGTCAGTGGTTCAGCCACTATTGTCATATATAAAATGCAGTCTACCAAGCAATGGTTCACGTCATATAATTCCCATTTTTTGGAATTGATATTGCTGGTGGTCTGAATCGCGAGATTTTTTAAGGAAATTTGGCACAGGGGAGCAAATTTCATCTGGGCTCTGATACTCAAAGCATGAAATCAGACGACCAAAGCACTAGGACTATTTCAAGGATTTCGTACAGTTACATTCTTTTACAAACAGTCAAGGTCGGTGTGAATACAAATCTGAACAAAAATTTATAACTTTCCCCAACGATGAGCGATAACTGAGACCAGACCACGTACCATACGCTGTTCTGTGTAACGTTAGGGGAACCCTCAAACCAGCCTGCCATTTAGACAACATTATAGTGTTATCTCTTCGTAAATTAGGTCTAAACTGTACATTAGGGCAAACACAGTATCCACCATACATAATCGATTGCAACAAAAATGCTAATTACGCTATAGTTTCGCCACTAACGACCTTACTTCATCAGAATAAGGCTACACTGATGGGAGGCGTGATACATTTTTGAAACGATGGCATTTACTGTATTTCAATAAATGAAATACAGTTACTTATCCCGAAGTTGTCAGTTGACTATATCAGTTTGTCAGATGGTGTGTGTGATGTTTTATTCAAGTATAACGCTTTGTAGACATAAAAAATATTCTAAAACCTGCAGATTGGTAAAGGAGCTCGGTGTGTAGTTCTCTCCATATAGGAAAGGTTCAGTACCAGCAGGGACTAAAACACACGGGTACGGTTAAACAGGGCATTCCAATTAAGATTTCAATTAATAGCCCATTGAAAACGACAGTAGTGTCAATACTTGCACACTGGTCTATTTCGAAGAGAAAGGGACTTACAGCGATGCTGGGAACCGCAGTCTCTGGCCGCTCGATCATTGTACTGTGCTGTCACCACCCAGCCTGCAACGGACAGTCACCAAGGCATAAACTGATAAACGTCCAAAAGAATGACGGAGCGGAGAGGAACACGCAGCTTTCCACCCTATAATTCTGTACTCTAAAAGCCGCAAAATGCGTATGAGAATGAATGAATGAGGTTAAATTACATATGGCCGCTGGGGATACTACTAATAGATGTAGCACACTAACGAAAAATGCTCAGGCTGTTTGCCTTTCCAGGCAAGACACAGAATTTATACAATACACCCGGTTGAGAATTTCAGAATAAGACGAAATGCATCGCAACAATTGTATCTTTTATTTTGTACTGTAAAACATTTGACAAAAAGGTATAATATAACTAAGAGTGAAAAGAGATAAAAAGTTGCATACAAAAATTCTGCTGTATTTTGTTTGGCACATAAGTACTATTTTTTTCCAAGGGCCAGTTTAAAGCTTTCCCTTTTCTAATTAGGATTAGCGAGACAATTTCTTTCCATTGATTTCTGTCTTTCTAGATGTCATTGCAGATCAAATATGACACTTGGATTTTCTGTCCATATTATTGAGTTAAATTCCTAAGCACATTGTTCTGAAAATTAATCATTTAAGCCAATTTTAACTTAGATAAAATCATGTTAATTTTGTTAGCATTTAACGGCTAAACTCCTGGTAGTTGTAGCTGTAATGCTAAAATAATTGTTGTTTTCCAAAACGTAGATATGCTCAAATTTGTACAATAGTAGACATTTCAGCTCAGCTTCAAATATGCACATACAACTCCAGTATCATATTTCAGCGTTCCAGAAAGAGGATTAAAAGAAATTAACTTATGGCAAAGTACAATAAGAAGGCGTACCGTGGTATTCAGTCTATTATATTGAAAGCAAACGCACCTAACTTTCGGTCTGCTACTGGCTGTGTCTGGCTAGCTTGATGCACCTCTGGGGAACCTGGATCCGCCTTCCTATTGGTCAAACACGAACGTGATCGGCCTCTGATCGTGTGTGAGGCTTTCATGTGCCGGAGGCGAAAATATATCTGCCGTCAAAAACTGTGGTGAATATCGTTACTAAACAGATATCAACGACCGACAACGCGTAAATTATGACCTGTGACCTTAATGTAGCCATATCCTGGAGTATTAAGTGAGACAGTGGAATGTAATTGCTTTTACAGCCACAAAAAAAGGTGCTGTAAGCCTCCTTTGAAACGTACGCTTATCGAAAATATATTAAGGGAATATTTAGCACCAACATTGGCCCCGAAGAGATAATTTCATTAAATATTAAATAAGCTTTTTATTAAATTTTCATGATAGTGGCACAATAATATAACTATTCTGGATAACACTGGAGTTGTTGCTAGATAGTCAGAAAGCAGTGCTGTTGGTTTGATGGCGAATGTCATAAGATGCAGGAATTGTTCCATGGCCCTCATTCCTGTCTCAGTCTTATAGTGCTTCTGCTTTTCCGCTTTACTGCATCGAGTAAATCGACCTGACTGGATGCCTTGAATGAAAAGCCGCCTGTGTGTAAGACAAGCGGGCAAGCCATGACACTCTTCGACCAGAGGAAGCCAGAATCTCTGTGGTAGCTCATGAAATATTTGTTACAGTTCATTTACTTCCACCTCTTGAGTGTAGCCAACAAGTCATCATTGGAGGCAGCACTAAAGGCACATTGGGTCTTATCAGTGACACTTCTGAAGGGACCTTTTCTTGCTGTTTAGCCCACTATTGACTGAGCAAACTCAAAAATTCCCACGCACCTGTGATCAGCTCTTTGTGGTGGCTTGGATATGACAGTGAATGGTCCGGTTTCACACTCTAGTGGCAAAGAAAGCAACTGCCACCAGACATTCCCGCAGAAATTCCCAAATTCCTAAGAAAGCAAAAGTACAGACTTGCTCTCAGCTCAGTAATATTTATATTTCTCCTGTGCTGTAGTCCAAATGTGACTGTAGCTGACTTTGTAAAGAACATTTTTCTTGGAACAATGTTTAAAAATGTTTACAAAATAGGCTGTATTGAAATTGTATATTCTGAACTGTCCATTACACAATTTCATATGTTTACATGTGTGAAAAGTATTTTTTTTTTAAATGACCAAACTAAATCTAAATATACCATATATTTACCATATAATTAAGAATATTTTGCACATGTGCTGAATAATATACACATGTGTATGTTTTTCTACGATAATTAAAAAAATTCAAATGTATGTACCACTGTATGGGGTGTCATATACAATATGTACAATGTCAACAAGATTGGGCCATAGTAAAACTATTGAGTCAGATGTTTTGTACTTGGTCATCACCCAAACCAATAATAATTCTGTTTTTGTGGTACTTTTAAAAAAAAGTGAACTTTAAAGTGAGACTATTAAACATTATCTTTAAAGGAGCTACTGTGGTTACAGGTGGCAGTTAGAGAATAATTTTAAACACTTAGCTGTAGTGGAACAATGGAGAATCATAAAGTCAGCAAACTAACATAGTAATTGCACAGGAATCTATCCAAAGTTAGCTAACATGGGCCAACATTAGCCTCCATAAGCTCCAAGACAGCTTTTAGTGACAAAACCTCTTGGTGTATTGAATTAAGCAAGGGTGTGCTTAATTGCTCAGTAATTCAATTTTTCATTTGTGAGAAGAGGGGGAAGAATGTGGTATTTTCTTCCTCCAAGAGTGTGGCGAGTTCTTTGATTTGAGAGAGGACAGACTCCAAATACTGTTAAGCCTTTTATTTCAAACTGTATCAGTAAAATATAGATAGCAACCAATCAATGCCATCACTCTGCAGCTGTGCCTGGTTACCGCCTGTTACACAATAATAATATATTGAATATGAATGTGATTGGTGGACTATAGTTGGGGAGGGGCCGTGGTTTAGACTTAGCTCTCCCTAGTAGGTGCATAGGCTGGTCCCAGAGTCTTAGCACCCGACCACATCCAAATTTAGGGAGACAGCGCCCTGTAAGAAAACAAGCCCTGCCTCTTTGTTTACTTCCTAGTTCTGACTCTCGTGACTAACTGAGCTGTTTCTTCCTAACGGGCGGGGGATGCTGTTCTGCCACCTGCGTTCAAGGCCGCTCTGTGCATGCGCACATATCAATAAACTCTAAGTGTTTTATCTTCTGTGAGGGAGTGTGGGATATGAGTGCAAACTGTGAACAATGCATTCTTTCTGTTACAGGTCAGTACTAATCACTGTGTTAACTCTTCACACCCTGGAGCTAATGCTTAAAACCTTACCATTGCATGTAACAGACTACTATTATAATATGAACTTCACTTTAACGATGTGCAACAAACAGCATAAAAATAGTAAGTGAAACACACTATAGAAAAATACGTTTAGTGATTGCTACCTTAAAATATTTCAATCCAACAAAAGTAATTCAATTCAATTCAATTCAATTTTATTTATATGGCACCAAATCATAACAGAAGTAATTTCAGGGCACTTTTCATGAATAGTTATATTTACAGAGACCTAACATTCCCACATGGGCAAGCACTTGGCGACAGCGGCAAGGAAAAACTCCCTTTTAACAGGTAGAAACCTTGAACAGAACCTGGCTCACGGTGGGCGGCCGTCTGCCTCGACTGGCTGGAAAAAGAGAATAGGGGGCAAGAAGGAGGAAGGACATCGTAGCACAATGCAGGATATATAATAATAATAAGACTAATAATAAAACTAATTATTATAATAATATGGCTAATAATAAGACTAATAATAATAATAATAATAATCAGACTAAATATAATAACAATATAATAATAATAATTGAAGCAGTGTGTGTCGAGTTGGATCATGGGGGCAGTAGGTGGTTTGCAGTCACAGATCCAGAAATACCTGCAGAAAGCGACAGGAAGAGAGGGGAGAGAGATGAGAAAGCACAAAACTACAGGAGAGAGAAGAAGTCAAGTTAATAACGAGCATCAATGCCATATGAATGACTTGCACACTGGGAAGTCCCCTGGCAGTCAAGGCCTATAGCAGCATAACTAGGGGATGGTTCAAGACAAGCCTGAGCCAGCTCTAACTGTAAGCTTTATCAAAAAGGAAGGTTTTAAGCCTACTCTTAAATGTGGAGAGGGTGTCTGCCTCCCGGACCCAAACTGGAATATGGTTCCCTAGTAGAGGACCCTGATTACTGAAGGCTGTTCAGGCCTGTTCTACATTTGGAGGCTCTAAGAACCACAAGTAAGCCTGCGTTCTGTGAGCGCAGAGTTCTACTCGGGCAATAGGGTACTATGAGCTCTTTCAGATATGATGGTACCTGACCATAAAGGGCTTTGTAGGTGAGGAGGAGGATTTTAAATTCTGTTCTGGATTTTACAGGGAGCCAATGCAGAGAAGCACATAACACAGGAGAAATGTGATCTCTTTTCTTAGTTCCTGTCAGTACTCACACTGCAGCATTCTGGATCAGCTGGAGAGTATTTAAAGATTTGTTGGGACAGTCTGATAATAAGGAATTACAATAATCCAGCCTAGAGGTAACAAAAGCATGGACTGGTTTTTCTGCATCTTTTTGAGAAAGGATGTGCCTGATTTTTGCAATGTTACATAGAGGAGAAAAGGCAGTCCTTGAAGTTTGCTTCATGTGGGGGTATCAGGACATATCCTGATCAAAGAGAACTCCAAGGTTCCTAACGGTGGTACTGGAGGCCAGGGAAAACCCATCTAGAGTGACTGTGTCATTAATTAATTTGTTTCTGGGGTGTTTGGGGCCAAGTACAATAACTTCAGTTTTGTCTGAGTTTAACAGTAGAAAGTCATTGAGGACTTTATGTCCTTAAGGCAAGCCTTGGTCTTGAAAAGAAAGATGAATTTATAAAAGTGGTGATTCAAGCTATATATATTTCTGCTTTAATATCAAATTAGTACTTGTAAATTGTTAAATAAATAACTGTATATACTGTATTTAATCTAGACCCCTGGAAAGAAGAGAGAGAATGAAGCAGTCAAACTTTCACTTTGTCTTGCTTTAATCCAAGAGAATCAAATTTGTAGCATAAGCATACAGAAATATATATATATATATTTTTTTTCTAATTGGGTTACTTGTTTGTACAAATAACTTGAGTTTAAAACATGACTGAAAATAGAAAAGTAACCCCAAAGAACATCACTTTACTTTCTAGAACAAACAAGTCAAAGACCTCACAACGGTTCAGTGTAGAAATAGTGGTGTAGCCCATAGCTTATACTCCAGTGATGACAGCATGTGGAGCTGGGAGGCATTCACTGTAAAAGATCAATTCTTTACGGAGAATGTAGTAACGCAGTTCAAATGACAACAAAACAGTAGTTCACAGTGTTGACGGTCTCATTTTGAGCGTTGCATTAAGCAAAAATATACCTATTGTTCCATATAATAAAATACAAGTTTCTTAACCAGAATTGTCGAACATGTAAAAAAAAATATATGGTGTAATGTCAATAATTAATAGACTGGAAACTTAAAATACATACATTGTCATGTATGGCAGAAAAATCTCTGAATATAGCATGGACCATGTAAATGCATCTCATCCCTGCAAAATTTTATCCAAGACTATGTTACAAAATAGTAGAATACTTAGTATATACTTAGCATAGTTTGCATATAGACAGACAGTGAGCTGCTGTTTAGCTTATGACTGTCCCCCTGCAGACATTATAGTGGGCATGGTATCATACTATATTTGTAAAAGTTGCAGCATCAACACACATTAACTAAGCAGATTTTGTTCATGTAAAACTCTTGCTCTGATGTTGCCATGGTTACAGGTTGTACGCCTCTCCTTGGATGGATTTGGCGTCCAGGGAGCTGGTGAGCTCCTTCACCCAGGTAGCTGAAGATTTTGCACACAGCTGACGACCTGCCACTGTCTTCAACCTTAACACACACATAAACAAGACAGTTGGTGTCAGGACATTCATGTGGAGGTGCAATGATGTTAATGATACTGTTTATTTTTCTTTCAACTCACAAGACGGCAGGGTTGGAGCAACGCTGGCTGGTCCTCATGTAGCTGACCACTCTGCCTTTAGGCGGGTTCTCAATAAAACGAAAGCAGCACTTCTTTGGGCCAATACCACGCAGACCTACAAACAAACAGCTGTGAATGAACAACTTGGCCACCTGCAACAGACCGATAGACATCGCTTGCTTGTCCCTTTGCTGTTTAGATGAAATAAGGGCTGGTTCAAGTTAAGAAAGTAAGCCGTTCAATTTTATAAAATTACCGTTTTAATAATATTTTCGGGTGGCTCTTCTCTTTAAAGATAAGATTGGAGCAGTTTCCTCTGATACAACTAGTGCATGAAGCTCTGCAACCGGATCAGTAGATTTTTGTTGACCACAACAGAACAAGACGTATCTTCACCTTAGCTTAGTTGTTATGGCTAATGTGTTAGCAAAAAGTTGCCTATTTACACTTTCAGCAGACACAGAGCAACATTAGCATTCATCTGGAGCCATATTGGTAGCCATACGATGAGTGTAAGTCCATTATTCAGATTTGTTTTAAGCTCTGTTTTGGTCTACAACATCTTTTACGCAGTTAAATGCTCTATTATGTTAGGCTGCCTGCTATGTGGTGCCCTTAAGACAGCTGCCTGTTGTCATTAGCAGAGACCTCTATCACATTACTTATAGTCATTTGATGCATTGGTTTTATATATATATATATATATATATACACACACTCTGTTTTTAGGGTCAGAATACTCATTACCCCAGCCATTAGGGAAATTATCGTGAATTTGAGTACATATTGTGTTCCGTAAATTAAAAAAATGTAACAAAAATTTAACTGTGCAATCCCTAAAACTTTGTAGGGATACTGTTTCCCATTTCATTTCTCCTTCGAAAATTAACTTCTTATACACATTGATCACTGCCACAAAATATATATCCATTATATCAAATGTATGACTGTAATTATAAAATTTAAAATAAGATTACATTTCTTCACCTCTTTCACACACTGATTGAACACATTATTGTCAAGCTCTTTCTTACCTTCACTCAGAGTTATGACAGCCAGCATCAGCACAAACATGGACAGAGCAAGACGAGGAGCAGCCATCCTGAAATGTGTGTGTGTTCCCTTCAGAGTGTAGCAACAGGTGAAAGTCTCAGCAGAGCTGTATAAGCCTGTTCCCTCAGCTGTGTGGATTGATACTCTGTCTGTCTATACATTTATACAGATCGCCTTGGGTAGACCCAGAGGTCCGTCTAGGGACTTTACTATGACGTGTCCCAGTGTCTCACCTTTATCTGACTCAGTTTATCAGCTATGGGAGTTTCTTTGGAGTCTGTCATTTTTGTATTCATTTAATTTCACTTCCCCAAACAAATTGCCATTACTGAACCCCGAAACCAACTTGAAAAATGAGGAAGTATTTTTTTGGAATGTGCTTCCCCTGTTATACCTACAGTACTTTCTGTTCGTCTGTCTAGTCTCGTACTGTCACGTGTGATACTTCTCATTTGGACATCACAGACCTTTTTATAGTGTGTGTTGTTGTAGCGTTTTGCAGTAACTTAGGATAAACCACAGTGTAATTGACAGCAAATATCAGGAAAAAACTGTGCAGTTATATAGAATAGAATAAACTACAATAGATCTTTGAGGGTGGGTGTCTAATTGATTTAATGTAAAAAAGGCAACAACCAGTCTTTTTCCCCCTACAAAAAATCCCAACTAAAAAATCCCAACTCTAAATTTCCATATGTCTCTAATGCTAAACACTTTGCCAAACAAGGAACAAGTTTGAGTGAAATTACTGGTGAAATGTGGTGAAATTACTTACAACCTTTATTTCACTGGAAAACCACACAGCAGTAAAAACTGTTTGGGAATTCTGAAAAGTTTTTGAAAATGATTACTGCACAACAATAACAATGCTTTCATTAAGACAGGGATGGAGATTATAAACACCTATAAACAAACTGAAGCACTTTCTTGCGCTTTTTTTCAGTAGTGGTGTGTTCCTTGACCTTCGCCCACGGAGCCCTACTTGGTTTAGTGTGTGGCGTATGGTACTGGCTGAAACCACCACTTCCGATTGCTCCAGGTCAGCCTGAAGTGGTTTAGATTTTAAAATATTTTTATTATACAAAATTTGTTAATTTGCATTTATTTCCGCAAATATTCTAAATTCTGTACTTAAAATTCAGTGGTGCCAATAATTTCCACCAGGAATGTATGTGTGTGTGTGAATATATATATATATATATATATAAATTCAGCAACAACTGTAAATCTGGTAACTGGTTTTGATGTTGTTGCTTATCGGTACATGTACGGGCTGTAAGTTGAAGCTCAGTTTAATTCCAATGTAAGTTGCGGTATGTAATGTAAAGCATGACCAAATGATCTTTTTAAAGTAGTAGGGGTAAAGGTGTATAAAAAGAAGACACACGAAGCAGCAGGATTCATCTTCAGTGTATATAATGTACTGTAACAGGTGAACTTTGTGTCAGAACTCTAGTACATCTGTATGGGGGCTTACTGTATGTCTGACTCATATCACTGCTTTGTATTTTTAGCATCATCTAGTCATAAAATCTTCTTGTCATGTTTGGACCAGTCATATATGAAGACGTCTTGCAACAGCATGAGAAGCTGGATATAATAAGAAGCTCTAGACCAGATAATTCAGATATTTTGTATAAAAAGGATGGAATTGTAATAGTTCCTTTTTCCACAATTTTTTTGTATCTTGGAATAAAACAAAGGTGTTCAGTCTACTTCACAGGAAAACTATCTTTTTTTCAGAAGTAATTTTAAAATAAGGTTGTATGACAAAATAATCTCAAGTTAGTCTATGTCATGGTCCTCAACATTCAATATGGATGAAGACAGTTGAAAGCTCAGAAAAAGCTAGTAAGTGGACCTAGAGTTGAAATTATTTTCAAAAATACATATTCCAAGGTCAAGAATGTCAATAATGTTGTTAAATTATCTCACTATCTCACAAGATGTTTTTCATTGTTGTTAGAATTTAAGACTCAGCACTAAAATAAATGATGAGATGGATGGATAAGTGTCAGTTTCCTTAAGCATGGTAGAAAAAAGTAGTGAAGAAAAGGAGACTTGATTCACCAAAATTCTTGAATTTGAATCTTTAGATTTTAAAGCAGTATTAATTGATTTGTCACATGTGGGCAGTGCATCAAGCTGTAAACACATCACTGACATACCGTATAATGCAAAACTTGTTAGCAAACAGTTGCCTATTTACACATCTAGCAGACACAGAGCAACATTAGAATTCATATGAGGTTTTGTTTCTCTCCAACCAAAATATTGGTTTCTTTAGCAGCTAAATTCTCCACAGCGTTCACCAGTCGCTAACTTTGTCTTTCTGTTTGGTGCTGGGCACCTGAGGTCGGGCGAGCTCCGTCTTTGACATTACACATACTCATCTGACCTGGTGTTCATGTAAAAATATTGATTGATGCGGCTTTAAAAACTTGTGGCAGCACATGCTGGTATTAAAGAATCAAAGGAATCCTAAAATACCTCACAACTGGTTTAACTTTCTTAAGCTATACTGGGAATTAGTTGGAAATACACACAGCCTTCTGTCACATTTACAGTCTGATGATTTTGTGTTTGTCGTTAATGGTTGTTTTGACTTTAGTAATAGTGTAAGGGGGTTTTCATTCTTGTCACAGTATCGTATGTACATTTTTAGGGAAATATTTTCTTCCCCATCAAAAGCAGAAAAACTTCTCTCACGTCTTCCTACAAACACACATTTTTTCTTTACTCGAACCCAGTGTTGTTTTCAGATACCAGCCTCACTGAGGCGCTAGACCCAGTAATATTCTTATATATTGTGAATCTGGCTGTATCTCATATTGAAAAAAAGAGGAAATAAGCTGATATTAACGTCACTTTTGGTTGCTATATAGAAAATAATTATTTCCATATAAGGCTTTGACGGCAGTGCAGTGAATGACCCCTGAATGCCCAGAGCTCAAATAATGACACAAAGACACAGATAGAGAGGAAAAATCCTTTGTTTTTTTTGTTTTTTTAAAAAGCAGAAGAAAATAAGCAGTTTGTTGAAGAAGCTTAGAAAGAGAAAAGCTATTGATCCCCGTGCCACATTACATAGATCAAGCTAGACGAGCCCATTTAGAAACACTCCTCATCCAAAGAAAAATCAACAGAAAAAAAAAAGACCAGAGACCAAATCATAATCGGTCTTCTCAGCAAGGGCTAATATGGAAAAGATCAGGTGAGTGTAAAGTTACAGAAAACATGATATACTTTGACAGTGAGAGATCGCTTTCATTCTATGCTAGAAGGTGTACAAATTGGACTGCTGTTTTAATCAATAGTATTACTGTAATACAATCACCATCGGCAACACTGAGTGCACTGCAGCTGCACCCCAGTCAGTGTGTGAGGAAGAAATCCTGCGCAGTCTTTGACTTTAAAACTGCACTAATCAATATTTTTTATAAGAATGCTCGAAAAATTACTATGCGTAAGGTAAAAGGGGTTGCTTATATTGATGAACCCATAAAAAATGATTTGCCTCTGCAGTTCCCCTCAGTTCTAAAGAGCATTTTAACATCTTTCATCTCTGAATTGTTTTTAGTTTTAGGGCCAACAACTTAACTGTTTTGGTTCAGTCTGATTGGTCTCATCAACTTAGTTCCAAGCAGCAGCAGTCAATGAAAAAGCTTCGATAAACCCATTACTGTCAAGCCCAAAACAGCAGACTTAATGGAAGAATTTCACTTGTGATAAGTTACTCTACACCCGCCTAGCATATATGTATTTTTTCCACTGTAGAAATTGCTAAGAAGGTTGCCTGCCATCTGGTGAGTTCTGGTTTCCTCCCATAATCAATTTAATGTGTGCCAAACTGACTGAATGATAGCCTTCCCGTATTTGGGCACAAACCAATACTTTGCCTTTACACTGTCACCTTTTACCTTTAAATCATGACCAACCGACCAGCTTCTTTCCCATCACTTTCTTCAGTTTTTTTGTTATTAAAAATATGCAAAAATACAAACACAGAACAATTAGCAGAATGAAAAAGGCTCCAAATTCTAACATCAATTACCTCCACATTCCAATTTTTAAAAATAACACAAAAGTGTAGTTTAATCATGAAGATGTAGTACTACACAACTCTTACAGTTTGGATGCTTGCTCTCCAAGCAAATCTCTCCATACTTATTAATGAATTGCTTGGAAGTACTCGCGTGTCATGTAATAGAACAGGACAATTGAAAATGTTATTAAATAAAACTTTACATTTCCTACCACTCTATTTCCCCCAAACTATTACGAATTTACCCGAAGAGAAACTTCTACGGGTAACGGCGGCACCTTTCTGTAACTCCCAGTAGGTTATACTGTATAGTGTATTTACATGACTATTTACCAGGTAAACAACATAATCTAGTATTTGAGCTCATCTGAAGTTAACCATAACCCGAGGAGTGGTTATCCGCAAAAGAATCTGACACAGACTCAACCTAAAAAACAATATGTTAAGACTTGAATTGAAAAAAGGAAAGATCGAAACCCTAGTAATAAGAAGAGTATATTAGTCATAATAATCTGAATAATGTCAGTCATAAAGAGACACAGAGAGTGTCAGAGTAGCTGGGTGACGTGGGGACTCATAGTGTATGCAATCGTGACAGTTGAAGATACATAAAGCAACCAGTATGTTTCCTGCATTCACACACGCATACCATACACATACACACACTCACACAGTTGCACACTCACAACAGTATGATGTATCCCCCTGTATGACGCATACTGTACTTTCCATACTGTGTTACATTTCAGCAGAGCGTGTTCAGAGAAACATCAATTAGCACGTTTGTATTGAAAGAATATAACATGACGAGCTGCCCAAAGATACACAAACATCTATGTTGAACACGACATTTGAAAAGCTCCTCTCTAGTGCCAAGAAACAGGTCAAAACCTGTTGTAAACATTGTTCACCGTGCAGACTATGGAAATCACACTGTATCTTAAACCCTAAACTGTTACTGTAATGCATGTTTTATTCAAGAAACAGGCTTCTACATTAGTGATTTTTTTCCACACATCTTAAAAAGAAATAGACAGCATGTTTTGTTATTTGTCCGATGTTGAATGATGACAACCTCGACACCAACATGATCCATGTTTTCCCAGTACAGTAGATCATTGATCTGGAGTTTCCTCCGAGTACATTAGCATACATACTGTTGAGAGGCTACGTTACTAAAACCACCTCATCCTTTAAAGCTAGATTATTAGGATAGAATATTTTCAGGAAAACATGACTCAAATGTCCTGTTACAGATTAAAAGCTGAACCTAATAATAATAAAACACATAATTTCTCATTTCAGCCCACTCAGGGGGTTAAAGGCAGCAACCTTATTTGCTCTGTTATGACCAGTTTCTTATGGTGGCTAATGCAAACTTAAGTTAAGTTTTTGCTGTATGAAGAACAAACTTCTTTCTAAACAGAACTGTTAGATCTGGCAGCATCGCACTTAAGATTACTAATCATTTAGGTGTAGGCCTGATTCCACATTCCTATTTTCTAAAGATTGAGGTAACAATTGTGGCCTATCACTCAACATAGCATATGATCACAGGGAGCACCAAAGCCAATGGGTTTACAGGGGACACAAGGAACGTTTTACTGTAAAGAAGTCTCTAAACAATTACACTGACTAAACACTGCTCTTTAAAAAGTTCCAGCTCCTGTTTGATGCCATGGTCTGTGTGGCCCTGTTAAAGATTTGGAGTTGAATGCTAATGTAAATGCTATGCTATACTAGCATTATTATGAGTTAAAATATTCCAAAGGTTGTAATCTCTGGATTGGTTTGCATCCTTCTGTACAGTATATTTTTTATTTTTTTTATACCAGCAGCAGAAGCAGTAACTCAATACTGTAATATATAGAGAGGTGAGAGGAGCAGAATATGAAAGGTGTGTTTAGACTGAAAGTGAAATAAAATTTCTCTTTGCATTATTTGTGAACTGAATGAATAGGACTGATGGTCTCTATGGGCAGTTTGTGTGTGCCACAAACAGCCAATAGCTGTAGCTAGGTAGCAACATACAGACAGGATATAACTTATCTCAAAACTACAGCCCCAGCTGTTTCTGTTATTTTCATCCAGATTCTTCTGCTTTTCTTCTTACCTCTGTTTGTCCATCAATGGGAGGCAGAAAGCCTCGGCATAAATGTAAACTCTTCACTTAAATTGAAACATTTATAATGTGGGCAGATGCGTCTCTCCTCATTCTGCACAGCCCAAGGCGAAATGACTTCCCTTGCGTCTTTGCAAGTCATTAATATGCAATTGCACTGTCTCTAAAGTTTTTCTTGCTTTCAATCTGAACACACCTTACGCTGTGTTGCATTGGTATCACACAACTTCATGTACAGTATTTATGTACTTGGTAATGCTGGGTATCTGTATTCATTAGCATTTGTGCTACATGAATTCCGTATATTTGTGGGTGGGCTGTCTTGATCTTTGGGACAGTTTAGAACTTCATAAAATGTGTTTACATGTACTTGGCATATTGTACAGGGTGTGTGCAGCGTGTGGGTTTTGCGATTGTTTCTGTATTATGAGGTTTTACAGTTGCCGGCACAATACGGCTGTCATCATGGTGATCCAATGGGCAACTGGGTGTGCTCACACAAAAAAACGGGCTGCATGCTATATGTTAGCTAGTGCACAAATCAGATGTGCTTACAACACAGTGATGGCTTGCTAACCGGAGAGCTACAGTGGTTTGTTAGCTAACAAGCTAATAATAGCTATTCTCAGCCAAGTCATCATTTGAGGACCCCAGATACAGCAACCAGAGGGTATGTTACATCACCTGAAAGCCCTCTGTACAGCTGGGTTTCTGCTTAAGTGAATCCTCAGTGTGTTTCTGTGCATGCCTTTGTATGTGTAAAGTTTCATTAGCCCTGGGAGTTTCAAATGCACAAATGCCACACTGGCATACGGTGTGTGTTTCAGGGCAAAATGCTTTTTGACTCTTCACGCATCCAGACTCAAGCAAGCAAGTGTATCGAGCCGCTATATTTATGTTGTAAACTGATACTGTTTCCATCATGCATCAGCATAGCTTCAGTTCCCACTATTAAACCAAAAAAGGTCGTCTACTTTTCAAATTTTCACCAATCATGGCTGGAAAACATGCAATAAGCATCGCATTGCATCAAACAACTTTCTCTGTCAGTTTCATCCCTTTATAAGATACCTCTTTTTAGAAGCATACAATATAGTATTAAACAGGCATTAAACTTCCTATAAAAAGTAATGTGGCGACAATAGAAATTGTTTTATATTATTTTTCTCCTTTAAGAAAGACTAGTTTTGATTTTGTTTTGTTTTTTTGTTAATTTTTTTTCTTAGAAAACAAGACACTTGTTGAGGTTCCTGGGACTTTTGTGGGAGTAGTAAGGTGAATGACTGAAAGCAGAACTGGCCAATAACCTTTCAGAAAGGTGCTGAACACAAGGACACAGACGGTCAAGTTAAAGACCAGCCAGCAGCTGTACACTTCACTCTCATCACTTAAATCATGTGTTTTCCTTTTTTACACAGTCACTAAAGAATAAGGATCCAACCATCCCTGAAGGTAGAATCATAAAAAAATCATACTTACACTACAGCTAAAACAGATCCAATAAAAGGAGTGTCTGTAAATTGGCTACATGAAACAATTCACTGTAAATAAAACTCTCGGTTCAATAGGGAGCGTTGGAGGAGAGGAACGGAGAGCCCAGGCGATATCCAACCATCAAAATGTTGATCACTTGTGGTTGTGTGTTTAGTGTGTATATTTAGTGTGTGTGTGTGTGTGTGTGTGTGTGTGTGTGTGTGTGTGTGGTTTACCCAGGAAGATGAATATCTTTCTGGCTCTCTAAACTGAATTCCCCGGCTTATCTCTCCCCTCCAGACTCTTTCTGTTTCATTTCCCACCTCTGCCGCTGCTCTCATCTACCTGCTTTATATCCATTCAACCACTGAGTGCTCCTCCATTGATTCAGTTTTCCATTTCATTGTCCCTTCAATCGTCTCGCAGAACTGCTCCATATTTGTAAACTCTTAATCTTTTCTCCTCTTCTTTGTTGTCTGCCGTTCCTCCATGGCAGTATATTAAAAAACTTCAGGCGGTCGATCTAAGGCTCCTCTTCCCCGGTGGAAACAGCCAATCGCATGGCCACAGACAGGTGGTCGGTGAGGCCAGCCAACTGGGTGACAAAGCTGAACTCCTCAATTTCCTGTATGGGGTCGAGATAACAACCATTATCATCAAACAATCAACTGGAGGGGGGTTTAAAGTAAAGTGTTACTCTCCATTTGTACTGAAGCTACTACTTGCAGTCAGTGTTCCAGTTCATCCCAAAGGTACTGGATGGGACTGAGGTCAGAACTGGGCAGGTATGTTAAGTTCTTCCACACCAAACTGGGAAAACCCTTTCTTTATGAGACTGGCTTTGTGCATAGGGACATTGTCATGCTGAAACAAGAGAGGGCCTTCCCCAATCTGTCGCAATAAAGCTAGAATAACAAAAAGGTCACTGTGTAACATTAACATTTCCCTTTGCTGGAACTTAAGGGAAGGGTATCTACACACTTTTGGCAATACATTTTAGTTCCCTGCTACTTACTGTCACTATTACCACCACTGGTACTATCATTAATTCCACAAATGCCACTAGTACTAGTCATTATAAGTGTTAGACTACAACACATGTTCTCCAAAAGGAGTATAAGGCAACTGAACAAACATAAACAATATAATGACATAATGTGTGTGAAGAAATGTGAAAACTATACAAAGACGTTTGAGGTTTGTTAATGTGGAACAACAATATATTTTAATCAGTTTCACTGAGCAGTGAGTGTCAAGTGAAATGATGTTACAGTAACTATATTCTGACACAAGGTGGCATCGAGTGGCTGCGGTTTGAGAGGAGGAGAGAGAGTCAGACTGAGAGCGAGAGAGATGTTCTATGTAAATGGTGTGATGTGGTTTTCCAGTCCTCTCCAATCCCTCACGCAGACAGACAGCCATGACAGTATTGCCCTCATTCCTTTCCTTCCCAGTTTCTGCTGTTGTGCGTAATTGTTCCCCTCTCAAACATTATGTTTCACATGGCTCAGGAAAACAACTGTTGACAAGTGTTTTGCAGCTAGGAAATTAATCATGGCAGAATAAGGCAGGTTACCTGCCTGCTGACAAGAAAATGACAAGCAGTTCAACAGAGTTTTTGCAATAAATTCTTGTAAATGGAAACGCAATAATCTCAGCCTACAAGCCCTGTTGCTGTGTGTCTCATTCTGTGCAATATTGCTTCAAATTCCCAGTCTATGCTGTCTCTTATTGACTGTTATGATTTTATATTTAGTCGATCCACAAATCAAGCCCTTCAACAGACAGGTTTGACAGCTGTCTGCTGCACAGAACTTCATGCTGGATAAGTAGAAATAATTCACAATCCGTTTTGCTGTCTACACTTTTCTGCATGTCCACATATTCTATGGACTGGAAGATTTTGACTTACTGATTGGAGTAAGCCTGCTGTAAGCCGGCTTGTGTATCTATATTTTTCTTGTTGTGACAGTACCTACATTCATTGTATAAGGAGAACATGTCACCCAGTGCAGCAATGTGGCTCACTGATGTGTTTTTAAAAGTTTGAGGAAAAAAGTGGAGCTCTGTGGCACAGACGAATAAGATATATCAGGCTTTGGATAAATAGATAATACTTGTTAGTGTCAATTTATTATTGGTTTTGGTCTTTTTATAGGATCTGTTGACAACAACAAAGTACTGAATAGCTAGCTTAATCCTTTGAAACTTTTGAAGTAATCCTCTACTAAACCATACCAGTTTCCAGTCCTGCTGCAGGCCCTCGTCTCTGTAGAGGATGTAGTCAATCCGGCGACCATTGCCCTTCAGTGGGATCTTCCTCCCCTTCTGACTGCTGGCGGGACACTGGCTCTTGCTGGGAGGAAACACCAGGTACTCCTTCCTCCCCTCCTCATTCTCCATCACTCTGACAGACACACAGCGTAGGGAGAGGATCAATAGACTGATGTTTGGACAGGAAGACAGACAGATACATAGGAGGACGGAGGATGTAGCCCTGAATGTATTTTGCCACAGTCCAAATACAGGAAAAAACAAAGGAAAAAAAAAAAGTAACAGGACAAACAACAAGTAACAACAACAACAAGCAAAGTCGCAAGAGTGAGCGCACAGAATTATGAATCATGGAGTGCAGTGCTGAGGTCAAAGGGCAGCTAAGACTTAGTTATAAGATACTACAAGTGTACATTAATATTTTTTTCCTCGTGCCATTAACACTTCTTAAGTCTAAACCTGCTACTGTATTTCTGGTGAGAAAGCTGCTACTGCCTGTTTTTCCATTAGGGTGCGCTGTTACTTTCTAGTGGTTTCCACCATCATTTCATGCAAAATATTGGAAAGTCCTGATTTAACATGATCCCTACACATTCAGTTCTAACAGAATGCAACTACTGTAGTGCCTGTGTCATAAAAAGTTTGGCAAACCTGCATTGGAACAGATAGAAGCATCTTCTGACTGACAAATAATTGAGTCAGAGATAATACAATAAAGATAATTAAGATAATTAATTTACATATATTACTGTAAAAAAAAAAAAAAAAGACTGAACAAAGAAAAATAAGATTAAAACGAGTATGATTCCTCAAGCTCGGCGTTTTATTGAGTTTAGTGTAATGTGAAGGCTGGGTTAGGGGTTAAGGAATGAACACAAATAAAACAATAAAAATGTGTGCTTGTGCTCCTCATTGTTGTATCACTGTGAGGACCAAAATTAGTTTTAGAAACTTAGAGAGGACATTTCTGCAAAGCGAGGTTTAAGTTGAAGTTAGCAAAAGGGTTAAGGCTGGGCTAGAATTGCAGATAAGGTAGGGCTTCTTCAATGAGCCCATCCTAACAAGTATAGTATGACAGATGTGTGTGTGTGTGTGTCTGGTTATGCTCACATTGTGGTGACAAATAGCTAATCAAACAGTTACATTATGGGGACCCAACATCCAAGGTCAACCACTTCATTTTAGGATTAGGACTTCGTGTTTAGTATGGGTACGGGTTCGCTTTCAGCATGTGGTGGTTTTAATAAAGATTTGGATGAATCTCCAGAGAATCAGTGTAAATCAGTTCAGTGGTCTTCTATGTGACAAAAAAAAGCAAAACAAAAAAAAGCAAAACAAAACAAAACAAAAAATTCAAAACAAAAAACCCCAAAAAACCCCCAAACAAACAAAAAACAACAAAATAAAAACATAATGAAAAACAAACAAAAACAACAAAAACAAAACAAAACAAACAAAAACAAAACGAAACAAAAAAACAAGAAAACAAAACAAAAAACAAAGCAAAGCAAAAAAACAAGAAAGCAAAACAAAAACACATACGTGTGTATGTGTGTGTCTTACTTTTGTAAACTTTCAGGTGAACTGACCTCGTCGTCATAAAGGCCACTGGGATCCAGTAGAGTACCTGTTGAATGCCACATCAAAATGCATCACAAGGCAGACGGTCACACACGTTTCAAATCATTTCTCATCACTTCGATTGACAAATCTGCTCTACTCTTCATTTCAGTGTCTCCCTAAATACCCCCATAGGACAAGAGTCATTCTTTTACCTTCTTTCATTTCTCTAATACCTTGTGGATGAAGGAGCAATTATATTCCACTATTCCTCGATCTGGTGAGAACTTTCTTGAGTCCAGTGAAGGACCCCCCCCTAAAAAGAAGTGCTGTTTTAAAAATTAGGTCCTATAATGTCATTTGCATTATTTGTATGGGATATTTTGGAAAAATGACCGCAAGCACTCTTAAATGGCCTCTAAATAGTCGAGTCTTCCAAAGCTTTAACTGTGTGACTGGTGTCTCACCTTTTTCTATCTCTCAGTGGGATACTAAAACTATCCATGACTTGTCAGATCAATGGGATGACAAAGGAATAAGACTGTTCGATGATATATAGAAATAGCATAGAACTGTAATTTCTGGGAGGCAGGGCTGTTGAGCTCTGTAGTTGATAAGGTGAAATCACTTCTGCAAAATGACTGAAATGCCTGAGTCTAAATAGGCGATACTACCCCCTGGGGGTAATGGATGGGGGTCTGTTGCAGTCATGCATGCTTTCCGCGGTGATTGGCCAGGTGATAGAAAAGCTTTTCATTCGCAGTAACATATATACAAATATGGCCATGGTTATTTTCTGTACCCTGTTTATTGATCTGGTGTATGCTTTACAATCCTCCCCCTCACCATGACGAACAGCTTCTCGCTTCACACATAGCTGCTCTTTAAGTGCTACTTGGCTTTTTTTCGATGGGGCAAAGGAAGCGTCAGCAGACTTTATTCTGAGAGCATATATCTCTGCATTTATGTTGACCACTATCCACTATCCACTGTCATCAACCAGTGAAATATAATAGCTAGAGAGAGACGAGCACTCAGAGACTCTTTTGACAATGAGGATGTGAGGCCGATGAGAAAGCGTTGAAAATGTCCCATATGGAGAGAGCAGCACTCCAAAGTTACCTGGGTCAATTCAAGAGTGTTGGGAGCTCTTATGAAAAGTAGGCATCTGATGTTCAGCCGGCACTTTTCACAAGTATAAAAGCAGGTTTAAGATGACTGAAACAAAGATTTCCTCTTTCAAGTGCTTAGCATGACTCCAGTTTCTCTGTCTTCATAAATTCTGTCATCGCCCACACAAAATAAATGTTCCTGCACACCAATTTTGACCACAACTCCTAAAATACATGGGAAGCCACAGTCAGTGTACTTTTGGGGTCTTTGGTTTGTGGTTTACATGTTTAATCTGTCATCAAACTCAAACTCAAATGCATCATCAAAAGAGACACATTAAGAATGGGGATGATGATGAACAGCATGAGATTTTTATTTTTTTTTATTTTGAGAGCTTCAATCGTGTGTCTTTACTTCCATGCCACTGCTTTCTAACTATCAAATGGTCGCAGACTTGCTGTAATGCCCTGTGATTTATATGTAGCACAAGCTCTGTAGGGTTGTCTGTGCATTTGGTTGGTAGGGTGGCGTCACTAGAAGGTTCCTGGAGCTGTCACAGTTAAGCACATTTCATGTAATCTGTCGACACACTGTTGGCACATCTGGCAACCTGGCGCTCTGCTCGCTATAGTATTCATTTAGGTCTAATCTTCTTTGGATAAGCTTTTTGAAACAGGATAATCTTCCTTCCCTTTATATTATTGATTCATTGATCTATTCTTATTTTCTTGCTTCTCTCTTCCCCTCCTGTAATAACAAGCAAACTGCACATGTTCCCCTGGCTCGCTGTGTCCCTGTACAAATAAATAAGCCCTTCTCTAAATGAGCCCTTTCACTCTGTACTGCCCACACTGTCCCCAAAATACTACTGGCCTAAATAACGTTTCATATCCAGACCAAAACCCTCCAGTCTTTACGTCACTAATGCCCATGTATCACCACACTGTACTGGGTGTATTTTAATTCACACAGAGGGTGCATCCTGATTTAGCCAGACAAAGCCAGATTATAGTCTGCTCTGCTCTTCATGTACTTTATAGCTCACCATATGTCCCGGGCCACTGAGGTTATGTGTGTATAGCCACATCTGTATATCTTAATGCAGTATAACATAATTTTTTGAGGATAAGTTTGTGGTGTTGATGCATATTTTCTGAAAGTTTTCATCCGTGAATGCATGTATTAGATGTTTATGTGTATAAGGAACTACAGTGAATGTGAGGTCAGACTTTGTCCACAGAGGAGAATGTGGATACACGTGCATGTGTGTGTGTGTGTGTGTGTCTGCGTGTGTGTGCATGTTTTTACCCAGAGCCCATGGTTTGTCCTCCCCTGGCCCCAGGCGACATGGGTCCTTGTATTGAGTAAAAAGTGCATGCTGCTGCTCCAGCTTGTCCTCTGGAAAAACACAAGAGCACACACACAGTGCAATGTTACACACACAGTCACAGTTTCAGTCTAAATATAACAAAAGAATAACACACTATTGACAATTCTTTTGCAGATGTTCCAGGTATCCTTTATTATGTCTGTTTCTCTACTCTAATGTCTAATGTGATATACAATATATGACTGCATAGTTTGTTTTGTTGTCTGGCTAAATGTTGTGTTTTGATAAAAAAAACTTCCTGGGAACAAGGAGTAATAAGTAAGTGTAAATGATCGGGACTTCAAATAATGAGGAATAATCAGGATACAGGAATGTTATATACAGTAGTTTTGTAGTATATTAACATCAATCATGTTAAGAGGAGGTTGAAAGAAAGGTAATGGCTTATTATTTAATAACTGTGATATTTCTTCTGAAACAGAAATTAATTACATCTAATTGTGGGAAAAGCAATAATCTTACCATTTATGCATTTGACCGATGAGTCATGTGTTTCTACATTGCACTTCACTTTCAAGTTTTACCATCAATAGTAAATATGCTAATATTTTATCATTTTGTTTAAAAACTACTCTGCGGCAGAAGTATAAGAGGTCTTAAAAGTACTTTTATGAATTATACGTGCTGGACACGTATTCAGTGCTTTTTGGGGAAGAGATGTTGAAAGATGGAGCCCCCATCAGGTTGAAAAATAATATTTATGGTTTAGAATATATTGGTTTAGCCCTGACAATTGCATACCTGAAGAGCAGTTGTCAAAGTTGAGGTCTCCCAGGATGACATCAAAGGCCACCAGGTCTTCCAGCACCTTTTCTCCTTCAGGTGGTTGGGATGAGGAATGTCGAAACTCTGCCCCCCACCGGAGCAACAGGTCCAGCTGCTCACATCGTACAGAGGCATCAACTGGTAGACGGTGCAGTGTATGTGTATAGTAAAGAGAGGGAGGAAGCAGGGAGAAAGGGAGAGAAGAAGCAAATTAATACAAAGAGCTTGCCTTGAAGACAGCCGAGCACGTCTCAATGAATCTGACCTGAACTGATCTACAAAACAGGGAGTAAGAGCGGGGCAGTCAAAAATGGACAACATGCCTGGGTATTATCACAGACCTCAGAGCATAATTCAGTATCACTATTGTGGGTGAAAGATTGGGTGAAATTAGCTTACAATATATTATAATATAAGAGGAGATTTCAGGATACGATACAATATAAAATAAGACAACATAAGATTACACAACACAATGCAACAGAGCACAAAAATCCAGCACACGATCCTGTCCAACCTGTTCTGATCCGAAAACAAAGGATGGAATCTCATGTGATGCGATGTAAATCTAGTCAAATAATTTTTAATAATAATTTTGCTTTGGCAATGTTTTCTTCTGTCCACTCCTGCCAGTAAATCAGATAAAATGGAATTGGAGAGAGAAGGGAGGAGGTGTCTAGAGGGAGGTGGTGGGTGAGAGAGTGTGAGAGAGAAATATTAGCCGAATAGTGGAGTGTGAGAAAGAAAGAGGTGTCAAGATATTGGTGGGGGAGTAGGTGGGTTTGGCTTTGATTACTCTCAGCTTCAGCTCAGGTACATGTGAAATGTAATGTGTTTTTTTTTCTTTTCTTTTTGTGTTACTGGATCTTTTAGAGATAGATAAAGTCGAGGATTGTGGAGGCGTGTTTGCTGTACACTTACCTATGTATGTGTGAATATTGTGTGTCTCTGTGTTTGTGCATGCTTCCTTGCTTCAGTTTAGCTTTCTGTCTGTGAAAATTTATTTCTGAGGACAACTTGCTTGGAAGACTTAGATGATGTTAATTTATATATTTGTAACTCAGCAAATATCCTTTTCTAATAGAGTGCCAAAGTAATAAGTATGATCAGTAATACAGTCCAACCCCCCACTATCTAGACCAAACATGCCATAACAGCCTTGTTCAGAGGCTCTGACAAATACATCTGGCTAATACAGCCTTCTTTTGTCCAACTCTGGAGGATATCACTTGTGTATCTTCTATTGCTCTCCGCACTTTAAAAGGTGTTAAATGGTGCATTAAGGCAGTCTTTCTGAATTCAAAATTTGTGAATTTCCAAGCTTACAACCAGGTGTTATCCTTGAATGGTCAACAAAATGGTAAATACCAGTGGGGAATTTGGCCAAGTACAATGTTGCACATTACCCCCAGGGGTCAGTGTGCAAGTTCCCCCACGATGGGGAACTTGCAACCAGTGTTTCAGGTTAGTTATAAATAAATACATATAACTGAATTGCTGCCCACATCTCCCTTTTAGGGCAAGATATTCAACTGTTTCCCCAGCCCACATCTCTGATGTTTTCTGCTTTTCCAGTAAGTCTGGTGCTATGTCCATTAACAACAGTTTTCTCAGTTGTAAAAACAACCAACCAGTCAGAACTGTGTGTGCCAGATTAAGAATGGGAAGCTGCCAGAGTGACAGAGTCAGAAAAATAACTAAGCTCTGACCAAAGAAATCAAATGGCGGCAGGTGTCGACATGACAAATGTTAAGTGTACTGTTCCTAGCAACCACAACTGCAGCATCCGTGACGGCGTCAAAAATGGCATCGGCGGGACAGATATGCCACTCGCTGCTGACTAGTCAGGGCCCGACAAAACAAAATCACCTCTTCTCCCAAACAGAAATTGGCTAACGTGATTAGACGTGAGGCTGAATAATGAAGTGAAACCAAATGGAAATGCAGTCTTATGATCAGGCCTCTGAAGGACACAGTTCAAAGGCTGCATTTTTCAAAGAAAAACGGGCCACTGCTAGAATTTCTATTAAAATTACATTATTTTTTTAAAAATCAAAACTTCTTAAATCAAACACCTTATATTCACTTCCATACATTATTCACTATGTATAGGGAAATACATATTAAACAAATACAAATCAATTTTTATACTTCAAAAGGACAACACTACGGACAAAACGGACAAAACTATTTATCAAGAGCCAACCAAACAAGTGTTTATTAAGTTACAGGCTCTTAAACATTGCCTTGGTAGATCTTAAAGCAGTACTGATCATGTATTAATTAAAAAACAAATTAGTACAAGAAGATATCCAGAAGTTGTTCCAAGTCAGAGAAAACCAATATAACTCTGGAGAAATACACATGTCTAAGAGAAAAATGGTCAGGACTAATGTAAATAAATCATTGCATTTCCATTAAAGGGATGAATTTATGGAACAGATATAGTGAAGAACTAAGAGTATGTCCACATTAAGCAGGTTAAATCTGTAAACACATCTTTTTCTCTCTGTTTCAGTCCCCGATCCAGACTAGAATGTCGTTTTTCTTCCCCTAAAATGGAGCTTTTCCAAAATAGCCTCTAGAGTGTGTATGTCCTAAAACACCAGCTTGGTGTTTCAGTGTCTACGCGTTAAACTGAGTTTTTCCAAAAGGATGACCTAAGCGAGCCCAGTGGTGGTTGGGGGCCTCTAACTTTCTCTGTGACCGTTCAATTTTTGCCAATGTAGCCAAATACACAGCAGAGCCGTTGTCACTATCTTGGATTTTTGCTGATTTTGTCAAAATGAATGCTTGTTAACATTTACTGTTTATGGGCCTAGATAACATAAGTATTTCATACTTGCTCAGTTGTCTGACAACAGAAACAAACAAATATGTAAATGAGAATAACCATAAGGTAAATTTGACTGTATTAAAACACGGTACAGGTGACCACAGAGAGCAGGAGACATTGATATAACCAATGATGAGGCACAGCTGTTGTCATTCAACTGTATGTTGTGTGATTTAGTCAGAGACCATCCTGACCATGGAATAATGATTTGGTCAGCTAAGGCTGTCTATCCCACTTCTTACTAGATGTTGGCTGTGAGAAGAAGAAGAGATTTAGCTGTTTTCAGATACAGTATTTTCCTCTAATTTGAATGGCGTAATGCAGATGTATTCAAATAATGTGTAGCATTGTGCAATGTGTGCTGGCATGATTATAGTAGGAAAAGTTTAAAATTTCCACTGTGTTGCAGTCTGATCACTACTATGTTGTGTATTGTAGAAAGCGTAAGCACTAGAAGCTTTAGCTTCTGCCTACACCTTTCCTATGTTTGCCTTTTGTTGTATGTGTTATTATTTATGGACTGAAATTAATCTTAATTTCAAAAACAGTAGGCTAAACGACATAGAAATGCTGGACACACTGAGTACTCTTGCATATCAAAACTACACTATAACTGAACTAATACAGGAGACAAATAGGAGTAATGTCGGTTTAACCACTGACAGCCATTCTAGGATTAAGTTCAGTACATGTTCAGTATATGTAGTTAATCCCACTGCATCATGCATCTTCCAACCGAGCCATAAAGATTTCTCATGTACAACTCTTTTCTCCTGAAAAGAACCAGGTCTCTGGGCTCCTCCCCCTTTTTTCCCCCCAATGATCCCTGTCTTACCCCCACATTGCAGCCCTTCCCCCCAAAGGCTTTATGTTTGATGTATTTTTAGAAACAGCCCCGGCACTGCTATATTTAGGCCTCTGAGAAGCATAGGAGGAGCTCAGAATAGCAGGCGAAGGGGGGAGGCATGTCTTTGGTAAAAAATGAGGGAGGCATCGACCGGAGGCTTTAAATAGGGCTGTGACGCCTTAAACAGCTTGAGCCAGTCGCCATGGGAACAGCAAGAGGAGGCACATAAGGGTTTTGATGCACCCATTTATTTAGCTATCTGGACATAAAAACACACACACACACACACACACACACACACACACACACACACACACACACACACACACACACACACACACACACACACAGGGATGTGCGTGTAGCTAGATGGCTGTAGCTATCTGGCTTCTCTAGCGAGTAACAATCACAAAGACACACACATACACACACACACACACACAGATCTTAGTACAAAATAGCCTTGAAAAGTGAAAGGCAATGTCATATAAATCAGATAAATACATTTATCTGTGCATGTGCATTTACTTGTGTGAATGTGAGTGTTTGAGGGACAGAAAGAGAACAACAGAGAGAGTTAGGACAAACGCAGAACATGTAACTGTACCTTCTATGGCGTGGAGGTGTGTACACGTGAGATATCCTACAACCCTTTGCTCCTGATGGGAGGTGCCCACGTGAACCTGCAGGGGGACCAGAGACAAACATGACTTAATACCACCCGTGTTCAAACAGCAACATTAAAGCCCACTTAACAAGTGTGGTTGTGTATGTAAAGTGTGTGATCATTAAAGAAAAGGTGAAACTTTATTCATCCCTGTGGGGAAACAGAGTCAATACAGCAGTAATTTCATTACAGCAATTTTGGGTGTGCTACATAACAGCAGTGGGGCTTCCTGGGAGAAAGAAAATGAATAAGAAATATATACCATATTAAAAACCTACAGAAGCACATTGCATTCACTGAAGAAAAAATTAAGTGAGAAATAATTATTTAGTGCAATTATGATGTCTGTATCTTGTAAGTATGTCATAATTACTTGATCCAAGGTAATGGTATAAATGGGAAATCAAGTCCACATAAAGTCTGTTATACTGGATATAATGTTCGTGTGGTGACTTCTACATATTTAAGTTTGTCTGGAAATGTTTGAAATGAATTTATATACACTCCTCTTTCTCTGCACTGATTGTGCTGTTAGCTGATCTGATTGCAGGCTGCTGCATGAAATTGCTGCAGTTGACTGATGTTGCTAAAAAAAGGCAAGATGCAGCGAGCATTGCTGGAAACCTGCTGTCTGCTGTGAGCTGTGTTGCCTCTACTGATCAGCATCCAACATCCAGATACAGTGTTTGCCTCCTGTGTATAGTTTCAGGCATATATGTGGGCTACAGAAATATATTTAACTCAACAGGACTAGGTCAAAACCTAGTATATAGCTTGACTGTGTATGATCAATGTGCAATTGAGGACATAGTTGAAACAGTTGTGGTATTGCTGTAAACAACTACTTTCAATGGAAAGTAGCTAAAGCCTGCTGGAAAAGTCGCTGAATGTTGCTCGATAATTTTATATGCAAATTAGAATATTATTGACATCATCGCGTCATTTTTGCATTCCGCATTTCCATGTTTTTGTTTCTGTTGTTAGACAACGGAACAAGTGTGAAATATTGACTGAAACGTGGCCCATTAAGACTACATGTTAACCAGCAATCACTTCCAAGCCATTTCTAAACTGCAGCTCTGCACTGCTAAAATCCTGATTTTGAAACCGTGACGTTGTCTGACAAAATCACCATACACATAAGTTAACAACAACAGCTGTGCTTCTATATCTTCTATATTTACTTGTGAAATGATCACTAGAGAGAAAGTTAAAAGCTCCTTTACATCTGTGTCAGCTGCCGTGCAGTCAAATGAATGATGCACATAGAAAGGTGTGTCTGGTGAGGGAAAGCCTGACCTCACGCTCGCGGGTGAATACTGGCGCCTCTTTCCTACGGAAAGTAGTAAAGGTTTGTCCAAATGTCGCTAGATTTGCTGCTAGGTGCTTTTTTTGAAAGAAAAAAAAAAAAAAAAGTTGAAGTAGTAAAAAAGTGCTGTATTTTTTCTGCCCTGCACTTTACAAAGATCAGTATCCACTATGGTCACTTAATTTGGATTTCCTGTTGATTGAGTTTGGTTTATTTAGGCAATCTTATTTTTTTTTTATCCCTTGCAATGTTTACCATCACTGATAATGCTAACTACCTACTTCTTCTCCTCTGGATGAAATATAAAGCACATCACTTTTTAGTCATGCTAGCACCATGGCTCTAGAGAGGGCAGTGTTGGTCAGTCTGTCAGTCCACCATGGATCATGATATAATTTAAAATGAATGATCACATGATCACTGTAAAATGAAGTGAAAGTGAAATTTTATACAGACATTCATAGTTCCCAGGGAATGAATCTTGCTGACTTTGGTGACCTCCTGACTTGTCCCTTAGTGCCTTCATAAAGTTGATATTTTTGGTTTTTAGTGAAATAATAACAGTACTGGATGGATTACCAATTTGGTACACAAATGTATGTTATCCTCAGGATAAATTGTAATATTTATAATTAGTGATAATTATTAAATGTTAGAATGCTCACATACTAAACTAAGATAGTAAACATGGTAGAAATTTTACCGTATCAACATTTGTGTGTTAACATTGTAATTGTGTGCATGATAGCATGCTTATTTAGCATTTAGCTCAAATGTACAGCAATGCCTAGGTACAGCCTCACAGAGCTGCTAACAAGGCTAGTTGACTCTTAGTTTTGTTGCACGTTACAGGATTTAAACCAGTAAAAAGTTAGACACTTGGGGATAAAAAATGGTGTTGATTATTATTTGAAAGAAGTTTGAGCCCATCCCTGCATTACCAATGGTCTGCCAGGGTCCCATGGGCATGGAACTTTTTTTATTAGCAGAACAAAAAGTCAGCTATTGATCACTGTAAACAAAAGACAAAATTTAGGTACAGGGCTTCTACACCACAACCAATGATATTTTCAGTGTAAGTTTCTTCATATAATGCTCCATCCAAATACTCAAAGATTATTTGAAGTGTGTATTTAGGTTGCAGTGAGTTTAAACCTTTGGGAAAAAAGTAGTCTTCTCAACAAAACTAAGTAAAATGAAGGAGTACATGAAAAAGTATAAATTGAAAAGCCAAATAGCCAAATACAAATGGGTTAGAAAGGTTCTCTACAAGAAGAGACTAACTCAATCAGCATGATCTAAACATGGAGCTAAAGATTATTTTCTTTATCACGTCCTCATACACTTTATATATTTTTCAAGACCTCTTCCCGACCTGAATTTCTCCATTCCCCAAGCAGCAGAGCTGCAAAGCTGCAATAAATTCATCATCACTCAAGATTTAATCAGACACCTTTAGCATCAGTGTTGAGAGGTCCTTCAGCAACAGAGAACCAAGACATGGAGCGAGGCAGAATCTGAGAGTTCTGGCGGTGGGTGGATGCAGACTGATGAGGAGGAGGAGGCATAAAGGGTTGCGGAGAAAGGGAGATAGTGATTGTGGGGTGGTTAGTTTGAAGTGGGAGGGTGTCAGGGAGTAGTAGATCTATAACATGGCAGAATACACCCTGTTAGAGGCCAGCTTAGAGAAAGCCATGATCAGAGGTAAACTGTTCCTGATATAGCTCCATCCTTATAATAGGGGAGGGATTTCTGCAAAGCTATAGGGTTAGCGATCAATATATGACTTAATCTGAGTAACAAACCACACTGCTTCATTTTTATATGTACTGTACTTACAGTATATACAATAGACTAATACCAGCACTGACACAACAGTAATTAAACACGGTGTTTATCCAATTAATGAAAGCTTTTACATTTGCTGTTCTAAAAGCTTGCCGTCTGGCAAGGACAAGAATAATCCTCCGACAAACAGGAAAATAGTATTTTTATTTTATTTATTTTTGTATGAGAACAGCTGGCCTTTTTGTGTGGAGTTTGCTTATTCTCCCTGTGCCAGCATGGGTGTTCCAAAGCCATGCAAGTTAAGTGAAGTTGCTCTTAATTTCTTTTCGTTGTCTCTATTTAGCATGTTTAGCTCTGTGATAGAAAAGAGACCTAGCCAACGTATACCCAGCCTGCGACCATGAACAGAAAAAGATGGTGTAGATAATGGATGAATAGATGTATGGAGGTGAAGAACAGGGTAGTAACTATGAGTAAAAAGAGCCACTAATGCTGAACAGAGAAAAAGCTAAAACTTCATCAAGACAAAGTCCAAGGAGAAAGACATGACAGTTCTAGTCTGGTTGATCGGCAGGTGCTCTCTGGTAAATGCAGTATAGCAGAACACAATATTGAGGACCAGAAACAGAAGATAACAGGCAAAACAAAAAACAACTTAACTATTATACCCTTTACTACTATAGAATCATATAATTATACGATTTCATTTTTGACACTTAGGGATTGGCTGTGATAGTGTGTGATACTGTGATAGCCATAATTTCTACCAGTTATGATAACATCATTTTTAATCATCGTTTTTATATCTGGGATCTCGGTGACTCCAGTAGCCACAACTTTACCATGGAGTCCAATAGGTCAAGCAGAGTGAGTGGTCAGACAACCAGACAGGTTTGAAACAAATGCCCAATTGAATTTAACTATCCAAACCATATGAAGGAAAAGCAATGCAAATGCATCCCAGATGTCTATCGCATTCACTCACTTCCTTGTAAAACTCTAAGTCTGCACAATTATGGCAAGCATGGTGGGTTAAAACTGAAGCACAAAGTAATAAGATTTGATTTGATGAAAGTTTGAAGCTGCATTAACTGACTCTTTACATACTTGGGGGCAGCAAAAGAATCTGGAAACACACTGTATAACATATTGTCACTTTATAATCATATTGTCATCCTGCTCGAGTTTGCAAAAAAAACAAAACAAAAAAACAGAAGGACATTAGCATTCATCAAATCTCCACGAGTCCTCAGGGAAATATTTAGCTCTCTAGCAGCAAATTTCACTGCTATGTTCACTACTTAAGTGCTATCTTTGCTAGGGATTATCAGTTCCAAAAACTGTAATTGTAAAAAAAATATCACACTGTGTTCATAAACTGTCAAAACCCTGACACAATCAAGAAATTATGAGAAAGTCAATAACCGCAAATACCATTTTAGGCCCCCCCAAAAATGATGCCCCCCAAAACATTAGCACACACAGCAGTGTGCCAAATATGCACATCAACATTCACACACTCTCCTCCCTACAGTGCTGAGAAAAGGAGTAAGTGAGAGCTACTGCTCTCAGAGTCTCTCTGTGTGAATTTTACCACACCAATTTAACTCAAACAAAGGTAAGTTAGCAATAAATGTATTGTATGCAAAACCTTGATTCAATGATGAGAGCATGTCTGTTATCATCATGTTCGCCAAAGGTAAAGTTCCTCGTTAAACAGATTTCACAAGACGTGATTTGGAAAGGCCCCCCGTTTTTTTTACTGAGCTTAGAATTTAGTTAATATTAAACAGCAAACAGGGGCACATCATAGAATCCAGTGTTTTTTGAGAGGAGCTTTGGGTTGAAACATGTTTTAGACAATGCACCTACAATAACGTGACAATTAGCCATGGTTGGTAGCCTGATGTTATAATTTGTTAGCATGCAGGTTGCACTAACATTAGCCATAATAGAAAAAGTAAATTCTAGCAGTTGCAAGATGGCTCATCTGTTACTTTACGTTTTCAGCTGATTTGCCCGTTTCCTTTGGCATAGCTGACACTCGACCTTTATGGGTTCATCTTTGCAAATTTTGGAGTTATTCCAGACGCTTGACTTTTTCGACATCTTGCTAGCATAGTTGCAACTTGTAATTCTGTCATGTGGTCACGTGTCACTGTCCCAGTGTCAGTGCTGGTAACCTGTGATGAGAGCTGTAACGCACAAAACTATCACTAAGATTAAATACCCTTGTCTGACAATAGCTAATAATAGTTAATGTTGATGCATAATGAATAATGTTGGATTGCTATTTCTTATTTTATGGGCTCTTTGGGATTTTTGTGGTGATGTATATATAATAATAATAAAAAACCCTGCAGCATTCGAATACTGATTTGGCTTACCATGGCAATGGTAAAAGTTTAGAAGTTTCGAGGCATTTGGGTCAGCCATAGTGCAAACCAAAAATGAAAAAGGAATTTTGAAAAACAGAGATATTTCCAGCTTTTTCAGCAAGAAAATGCTGAAGACTTGGCAGGAGGAAGATATCGGGAGAAACGGAAAAGGAGGAGAGAGTAGGCAGGAGAGACCAGGACAAATGGAAAAGGACAACGCCAGATGAGGAAACGATGAGTAAATGAGAGATAGAGAAGAGGGAAAAGAAGAAATGAATGTGAGGGATGAAGGCAGGAACAAAAGAGAATTAGAAAGAGGGACAGAGGCAGGGAGTGATGAAGAGACAGATGAAGACAGCGAGCCAGATGATGCAGCTCCACCTCGACCTCATGGTATGTTTTGTTCTCTGTTCATCAGTGACTCCAGTAACATACCATTTCACTCAGTTAAATAAAAATTTCTGTTGTTCATCTGTGATATAAAACATTAGGGTGAGATAAATAGCTATAAGATTTAATTTGTCTTTTTTTTAAATCAGTAATTACTGTATATCAGACTAAAGGTAAAATGAATATATGAATGCTATAGTTGGAAAAAAAATGATAAAGAATGCTGTAATAAGAGGCCAAACTAAAGAGACCATAGAGGCAAGAGGACTGTGCTGTCAAATTGACAAAAAGGTGCTAGGTGAAACAAAGTTTTTATCTGACATGCCCTAGTGACCGAAGAATAACCTAACCAAAGCGGCTGATCTTATTGAAACCCTCAGACATATCTTTGAAGAATATTGTAATGAGGACAGTTTCAATGAGCTACCATCATCAAACCAAAAAGAACCAAACACAAATCAAGCAGAGTACATGAAAATGTTGTCACATCTACACTTATAAACAAACTAGCAAACAGACAAAATGACTTTTGAAAGAAACCTAGCAAATGGTAAAGTAAACAACTCCAAAATTTTCTAGATCAACTACTGGTTTAACCTATCTGATCACTATGCAGACCCTTAAACTGTGAAGCTGTCTTCATATGGTCACAGCATGCCCACATTACAGTGATGAAACTGATGAGTAAAATGTTAAACCTGATCTGGTTGGTTAAAAAATGAAAACAAAGGTACAAGGTTGTAAAGAAACAGAACTTCCCTTTAAAATATGAAGGCTTAAGGTAGCTAAGTACTATGATTTTTATCTGCTCACTACTCCCTAGCTTCCCTCTCTCCTCCAGTAACTTATTTTACTGTGATTTAAAAGCATACCTGTTGTGTGACGCTTTCATTCAGTCAAATTAATGAGTAAAATTTAAGATCAATTCATGTCTACTAAAATGAAGAAAGAAATTAGCATTTTCCTCTCTGGTCAATTACCCATGGTGTTAAAGCACCGCACTAAAAGGACCATTAAGACAAATGGAAACTGACTGCCAATAATGGGATGGCAGTTTTGGCTTGGTATCTGTGCAAGCCCCCTAATGAAAAATCCTAAAAGCCACAATAAAAAATTGGCCTAATTATCCGGATTTTATTACCAAACATAAAGCTCATATTGTAGACTGAAGTACAGTAAATACACCTTACAGCAAAGGCCACACATTTCCCTCCAAAGATTTGAGGCACTAATTCAATTGCTCTTAATGGAATGAGAGTTTTGTGAGAATGGGTGTGCTAGAAAAGCAGAAAAGACTCGTTCAGATGGCACATTAACTTTTCTAATAATATTGTGAGACTGTATTGGTTTGCTGATACCACCTGACCAACCGTGTCTCCTCCTATAAAATTATGTTTACACTGATCGAACACTTTATTAGGAACACCATACTAACACTGAGTAGGGCCTCTCCTTGATCTCAAAATAGCCTGAGTTTTTCGTGGCATGGATTCTACAAGATGTTGGAAACATTCCTCTGAGATTCTTGTCTATGTGGACATATTTTAGATTTGTCAGCTGCACATTCATCCTGCCAATCTCCTGTTCTACCACATCCCAAAAGTGTTCTATTCAGATTCAGATTCAGATCTGGTGACTGGGGAGGTCACCAAAGCACACTGAACTCATGAAAACAGTTCGACGTGACTTTTGCTTTGTGACATGGTGCATTATCCTACTGGAAGTAGCCGTTAGAAAATGGTAAACTGTGGCAATAAAGGGATGGACACCGTCAGCAACAATACCCAGACAGGCTGTGGCATTCAAACTGCGATTGACTGGCATTAAGGGGCCCAAAGTGTGGCAAGAAAAAATTCCCCCCACCATTACACCACCACCACCAGCCTAGACTGTGGACACAAGGCAGGTTGGGTCCACGGATTCAAAAAGTTGTTGCCAAACCCTGACCCTACCATCTGCTACCTCAGCAGAAATCCAGATTAATCAGACCAGGCTACATTTTTCCAGTCTTCCACTGTCAATGTTTGGTGAGCCTGTGCCCACTGCAGCATCAGATTTCTGTTCTTGACTGACAGGGGTGGAACACAACGTGGTCTTCTGCTGTTTTAACCCATCCTCCTCAAGGTTGGATATCTTGTTCATTCTGAGATGCTTTCCTGCTCACCACCGTTAAAGTAGCCTTTCTGTCAGCTCCAACAAGTCTGACCATTGTCTTCTGACCTCTCTCATCAACCAGGTGTTTCTGTCAACAGAACTTTTTGGCTCTATTCTGAGTATAACAGACTAGACTAGAGACTACTGTGTATGAAAATCCCAGGAGATCAGCAGTTTCAGAAATACTCAAACCAGCCCCTCTGGCTCTAATAATTATGCTACGGACAAAATCAGTGAGATCACAATTTTTCCTCATTTTGATGTTTGATGTGAACATTAACTGAAGCTCCTGACCTGTATCTGCAGGATTTTATGCATAGCACTGCTACCACATGACTGGATAATTGCATGATTAAGCAGGTGTACAGGTGTTCCTAATAAAGTGTCCAGTGAGTGTATGTTTTGAAGGAAACATAATTGTTTTCTATTAATGTAATGAGGAACTGTTGTTAAATTGCACATAAAAACCACAGCTTGATGTATTTAAACTTTGTTTTTTGTATGGATTAAATAAACCAGATACAATGTGTTAATTGTCGAGCTTTAGAGATATTGGTAGGCTGATCATTTTACCTCGAGAGAGAGAGCCAGGCTAGCTACTTTGCTTAGCTTTGCATAAAGACTAAAAGCAGGGGAACGCTTTTAGTCTTTATGCAAAGCTAAGCCATCAATCTCCTGGTCAGAGCTTCATATTTCGCATGCAGACACAAGAGTGGTATTGATCTTCTTAGATAAAACTCAGCAAATAAGCTATTTACCAAAATGTTGAACTATTCTTTTAAGTACTAATATACCAACTTTACTTAAATCCATAAATGTTAGAGGGTTCATTCCCCCTCAGTCTGCTTTAACCACTATGTGATAAACTTGTTAAAGTAACATTAAAGCCCAAATTTGTTTCTGTTACAGGACTTTTATTCCTTCATTGGTTTTTATTTCTCAGTTTGAGTAAATCTCACCACAGGGCCTTTAAAATTTCATCTAATCATCTCATCCCCCCCCCCCCATCCCTCTGACTCTGTCCTCATTCTTTCCCTTTTATTGCTCCTTCTCTCACCCTCTTCCTTCCCCTCTGCTCTTCTCTCTATCTGCATACTACACTCTGTATTAATATTTCAGGGGCTTATCTGCTTCAGTAGTTGTGTGTGCATCCTGAAACTGACAAGAGGCCTGAGGGGATTCTAATGTGTTTGTGTATGTGTGTGAAAAGAGTGAACTGCCATTGTGTTCATATTGTTCATGGTCTATGCAGAGGATGAAGTTCAGACAATGCTTACTATCAGAGTTCTGTGTATTGACAAAGGAAAGCCTTAACTGTAAGTAATTTGTGCTGAAATGAACTGAAAGTGTATTTTTCACTTCTGCTTTGTGCACGTAAAAAACATTAAATGAAATTAACCGCAGATCTTAAAAAAACAGCAAAGCAACTCAGAATCCAGGATATGAGATGCTAAAACTTCTCAAGATTTCCTCTCATTACAGAGCTGTGAGAGGCGATTTCACACTGGAAGCCGACCAAACCTAGCTGAGTTCTAAAAGCTTGATTATGAAACCTCCAAGGGTGCTGTAACTAATTACCTTAACTTTACTATGAGATGATGGGTGAGCCAAGATTTCACCTTGCAATACTCACATGAGTTGGATCGCTTCACTTGAAAACCAAGCAGCTAAATTATCGTTATGACAGACAGGAAGCAGCAGGTTGACAGATGCGCTGTCCATAGACATTCTTATATGAAAGTCTTTTCACTGTTAGCATGGTAGCAGTATTATCTTTAAGAAATCCAGTGTAGTCAAGTGTGTTATGATGCTGCAAATCCTATGTGGTGCTACAGATCCTGCCTGTAGCTAGCTGGCATTCATTTTACTGCATCAGACAATTTGGAACTTAACTTGAAGAATGTTCCAGTCCAATGAATATCTCAATTTTTCTTCAATGTCATATCCATTTGAATTGATTTCCTGTTTATTACGCACTGCATGTAACAAAGCCGTTTTTAAGTCATTTGGGCCGGTTCAAATCAATTCTGAGACAAATTCAAGTCCAGTCTCAAGTCAACTGAGAATGTTTGTTGAATCTGGATTTACGTGAAACAAGTTCATATTAATTCTCAGGTCAGTTGAGAGAAGTCACAAGTCCAAGTCAAATCTCAAATCAGTTAAGTCACATCTTAAGTAAATTGAGAAAAGTTGTGAGACAGTCAAGAGAAGTTAATTTCAAGTCTCAAGTCAGTCGAGTTCAAATCAAACCACAAGTCAGCAAAGCCAAATCCATGATTAATCGAGACATGTCTATAGTTTGTTAATAGCAAGTCTGTCAATTCAAGTGAGTGGTCAGATCGAATTCAAGTCTCAAATCCTTATTTTTCTTCCTTACATCTGACCCAAGTTGAGTCTCAACTCTATAGCCCTAGTATATCATATAGTCATTATTAGAGAAGTGAGAAGAAATGGGTCATTTAGCTTGGGCCGTCATCCTGCAAAAACTGTATGAACACAACTAACTATGAGCCCTGGTTTCCACATTTTTATTATCAAAAGGACAAAAGCACTTTGGTGTAAATATAAAAGAGTAGATGGTCTGATAGAGCTAAACCATGCTGCTAGAAAGGAGACCTGTGTTGTGTACTGTTGCCTTTGATTGGGTTTTTGAGTACGTTTTGCATTGAAAGACAAGTTGAAATCCCTTTGGTACTGAACAGGAAAGCAATTTGTGTCTGTAAATTGAATTGACCTTGATAGTGAATAGAGGTCCTTTTGATCATTAATGGCCAGAGGTAGATTCGGGGAATTCTCCCATTGATTTCCATTCTATCCAATCTTGATTTGAGTTTGTCCTTGTTTTGCAGCCTAATCCGTAGTAATGCATTTGAATTTTGTACTTACACTCTCACACAGAAATACACACACAACTCTTCAACCATGCACTTAGTAGTTTGAAATAATTATAAGAGGGGATAAATGTCGAGACTGAAAAGCTTTAATTATGGAGCCAGCACTGGCACTCACTTTAGGGAAACATTTTTTAATTAATATTCTATCTCTGCCTCCCTCACCCTTTCTCCCTCTCTCTCTCTGTAGTGCATCACTTCTCCACAAGAGACAGTTCAGATTTATGTTGCTGATCTGCTAATGCTCTCCAGGTAAATAAACCCATGGGGAAATGATGAGAATCTGTTTGTACCTTGAGTTAGATTTGCTAGAGTCTGAATTCATATAAGAAGAACAGCATTTAAAATGCTTATGCCTGATATAAATCCTTCTGGAAAGAATAGCAGAAGATGGCTGCATGTAGATTTTTGGCATCACAGGCTCATTTGGAATAAAAGTCAGTTAAGTGTAATAATAAACGTAAATCATGTGTTAGACCCAAACTGAAATAAAGTAATATACAAAAAAAGTCACCCTCATCATAAAACACATCATAATTACTTGTCAATGTAATATATTGCCAGATAAATATATTACTTGTCAATGTAATATATTGCCAGAGAAATGAAAACATCCTCAAACCAACTCTTCTGCCAGACAAAAACGTCAAAATCTGATAGATTATGCAAAAACCTGAATAATGTTCAATGACTATACATTTGAAATGATCACTTTCAACATATCTGCCCCCCGGTAACTTTAGTATGATTAAGGTTGTGGAAAAGTTAAGGTTAAAGCATTTTTAAATAAAAAGGTGAACATTAATTGTAGGCAGCAAACTGCTGTCTCCAGCAGGAAAGTCAGATGTGTGACTAGCTCATTCACCACCCTGATCCTACACACCCGTTGCTTTGGCTTTACATTACTCTCTGCACTGGCACGGAACATTGGGATTGGACATAAAGCCGGAGGTGTGGAGTCATCCAATATGGACATAACTCCTACAGGGATACTAGGCTGCTTAGACTGATGTTTTAATGATAATTAAGTGGTTGATCCCTTGGGTCAAAATAATTTCTCTTTCCCACACAAATGTATGACAGCATCAGAAGACAATTTTGTAACACCTTTACAAGTCATCACATTCTTTAGTTCCAGTACAATTTGACATAATTCAAACACTTGGCGTTAGCAATCCATGGCATTTTTAATATAAACAAATGTTTATTTTGATTCACAAGGGTCATGAAATGGTTATTGCAACACCTGGGTCCAGAGTCATAAAACTCTGTGTAGATTCAAGACTAAAACTCTGCGTATAAAAAGGCAGAGATATGCATATGGCCTCTTGTCTTCAGATTTATACAGCTGTGCAATACACATGGTTCTGCCTTATAAATCACAGCCTTTGTGAAACTGTGCACATGTGCATAAGCATAGCCACAGGTAGCCATAAATAGATGTAAACATACCTTTAATCAACTGTTTGCCTATAAACACATCTGTCTGTTTCATCCATATAGAGGAAGTGCTGTTGTGAAGTTTTATGTGATTTCTGTGCCATCAATGTCAGAGCAAGACCACAACTTTTTTTTTTTTTTTTACATGTTTATGGGTATTTATAGTACCCATAGTATAAATGTATTACATATGCATGTGTAAACCTTTATGGGCAGGCATATCTCAGTGTCTGCAGTGTCAGCATTATCATCAAACTTAAAGAGACATTGGTTAAAATGAAATTTATGATGCACCTTAGGCATATTACAAAGTCATTGTGTTGTCTACCAAAAATATAAACTATGCTCAGTGAATCAACTTAAAGGAAAAATGTTACATGTTAGATGCTGTCTCTCAACTTATTTTTGATTTCAAATGTACCAATAACACTGTGTGGGAATTGGCATATCTGGCAAAGCACCATAATATGTTAATGCAATCTATATACATAAAGTTTCTTCGTGACTACCTACAGTATAAAACTTGTATTTATTTGCAGTTTACAGTACAGGCTTTAATGTACACATAGTACACATCTGGCTCCTAGAAAAATCGGGGGCACAGGAAGGTTGATGATTAAAGTATGTTTAAAATAAACAGAACAACTGAGTAATTAGCATGAACTTTGATAGCTATGGTTGAACAGACAAAGACATGAGCGTGTCCAACTGAAACTCAAAGTTTAAATATCTATGGGAAATGGTGTTACTGCACCATCCATAATGTTTTGACTGACAGATTATGTTAGGGAGGCGACATGGCGGTGCAGTGGTTAGCACTGCTGCCTCACAAGAAGATTTTGGGTTTGAACCTTCCGGCCAGTGTGTCTATCACAGTCATGTGTCAGCCTTGTGATAGGCTGGTGACCTTTCCAGGGTGTATGCCTGCTCTTGCCCAAATAAAGCTGGGTTTAGCTCAGTTTAAGAGTGACTGAGGGTTGGCAATAGATCCATCCATGGATGGATTGATTGTGTTAGGGAAATAAAGTGCACAAATAGAAAAAAGAAGAATTTGAAGGATCACCACTTTAGTTCGTGTTTGATATGAAAAAACAAATTTTGTATCTGGTAGCTGCATAGAGAACACAGCTTGTACATCAATACATCAAATCAACATCATCTAATGTGATGCATTCCAGCTGGTGGCAAAGCGAGGTGGAGTGTTGAGTAGCAATAAGTGAGAATGACCAAAGGTTCATGAAGGGGAAGCAAGGGTTCACAACAAGATGCTGCCTTTGAAAGCTGCCAAGACGTCTGGAGGACAGTGAGGAGTGAGGAATGAACAGCAGGCACATCAAAGCCTGCAGCTGGCTGGGAGAGGGGCAGGTAATAGCAAAAACCAATGCTGAACACTTTCCACTGATGAAAACAACAACATGAAGTCAGCACAGAGCATACTGGAGAAAGAAAATAAACTTTGTGGCTCTAAAAGCTCCTTAAAGTTGCTAGTTTAGAGCATGGCACACAAAGTGGCTCATAACAGCATCTCAAATGTCTATTTGAAGTCCGCCATGTTAGATTTGCTTACTTGGGTATTTGGTAAAACCATGACCCATTCTTCGGTTGCATCAGGGCTGGAGACTAAACTGAATATATCAAATTACCAACATGATGAATTTATTATCAACCCTCAAACTTGATGCTCTTTAACTGGTCATATCATATCACTATCTTGGTAAATATGACAGTTCATTAGGAATTAGGTTTTATGTCATATAGTATCATGCAACTATTCATAGTGTGGCTATCTACATTGTGGAGACTTCAAACATTGAATATGTCATCACATAGGAAAAGGAGAAGGAAATCATTATACCTAAACAGCAAATTTATTGTGTATCAGTGTCATCCAAAATCACCCAGTGAACATTTGAGAAACAACTTGTGACCATTGCAGCAGTTGTGGGGAATGCTGCATCCGTGAAAAAGCAAAGACCCTGGACAAGAGACTGAATGAAAACAACAGACAACTGACAGCTGAACCATCTCCATGACAACTCAGCAAACTTAATGCGCCATGAGATCCGCAAAATGCTAGTAAGTGGATCTTGACTTAAGTTTACTTTATCAAACTACTATTCCCAAGGTAAGGAATGAACTTTCTTCCTCACAATTGGTGTTTCTCATTAGTTTGAACAAACCAATTTTGTTATTTTTCTTGAAATTACAGTCTGAAATGTGTCCATTTTTGTGCTGCTTTGCTCAAACACATGCTAATATAGCAGCTCAAGCAAGCACTGGCTAATGAAGCACCAATTAATTGTTTTGAAGCTCATTTGCGACAAAAATCCAGAGCGACAACAGAAAAAAATCTAGAAAAGAAATGATATAATGGGTAAACAGAGCGACATTTTTACATGTGTAAAGCCAAGTATACCAATTCTTCATGTATCCTTGATTAGTATGAAGACCAGCTAAGGAGGATTTTACATCAATCATGCTGTGTCAATCATGCTGGACTCATAGAGACGTGGGTGTAGCTGTAGCCTAAATAACTATTTCCTGGCAGTAAGGAGAATAATTTTGCTTAACATTGTTAAACTGGTTTCCTTTTCTGTCAGTTGGGAGCATAAGCAGCTTGAATTGAGACATGTACATGCCAGCTTGTCAGAAGGAACTGGAGTGACCTCATATACAAGGAGGTGGTGAAACAGGAATGTGAGGCCAGCTTGTAAGCTGCAGTCACAGTCAGCCGGCAGCAGGGCTAACAGGATGAGACTGTCAGAGTGCAAGCTGTGATAGAGTGTGTCTCTACTAGATCTGGTATATGTAAGGGCATGAACGGACATCAACAAATAGATACTCTCACACATACAGGTACCCATCATCAGCATCAGGTCACATAAAGCGGATCTGTCCCCAGCAGGAACTGGATCAGCTCCAGACTCACATCTTGACAGTCACAGTACGTGGCTGATTAATGAACTCACAGACTGTCAACACAGGGGCACAGACAAACAAACACACACAGACACAGACACAATAGGACATACTCAACTGTTGCTCAATTCTTCACTGATACATTGCACATTGTCTGTTTAAGCTTTACACTGTGCACTACTAGTTTTTCTCACTAAAGAGGACTGTGTCTTTTCTTATTATGGTGGATAAAACAGACAGCAGTTCAAGAAGAAGCATGAATCAAACTCATATGGGAAAATGCACACTGGTAGCCACTATAGAAACCCAATCACTCTCCATGTAGCCCACATTAGTGCACTGGCAGCCATGTAATAAACCCATCCTGCTTCCTGGGGTGGTACAGTGGAACCACTGTGAAAGTGCCTCCACCATGCATTAAGATTGCACATCTTGTCATGTCATATCTAAATGGGCTCTGTCTTTCTGCTGGAGGTGCCTAATGGACTCTTAAACTTAGTGCTTATACTGCAGCTTCTGACTGCAATGGGAAACATGACAGGATATCTCTCAGTTACTACTGGGAGGTAGAGCAACTGGAACAACTCTCAAGCATCCATAACTAATGACTTTGTGTGCAAGATTTTTCAGTGTCTCCAAGTATAAAAACATAACACGAGTGAAATGCCCCACTGCTATACAGACCTATCATCATAGTGCTGTCCTGGGTGCAGATGAAGGATTCCTGATCCACTGAAAAAAATTCAGTCAATGGTGAACCACACCCACTGAACATGCAACTGAGCAAATCAATCAATGATAGTAAATCCAAATAACTGTAAATAAACCAGTGGTAAGCCCATATATATGAAAATGTTATAGTAACAGATTTTAAATAAAAATACGGATTTAAATTTATTTTAGGATGTAAAGAGGTTTATCAGTTTTTTTATGATTTAGGAGATATCTTAATGGGGCTTATCTTAATATCTATATCTTAAACACGCCACTGTCAACAGTTCCAAAATTTAACAATGTTTTCAATGTGGTTGTAATGTTGATTAATCGTTTTGGTCAAAAATGGCAAACTTTTGATGTTTTCAGGTTCTCAAGTATAATGTTGCTGCTTGTAAATTTAATATCTTTTGGTTTTGGACTGTTGGTTGGAAGAAAACAAGGGAATTTGAAAACATCACCTCGGGCTCTGAGAAGTTGTGGTGGGAATTTTTCACTATTTTCTGACATTTTATCAGCTGAATTATTAATCAACTCATCTAAAAAAGTAATCAAGAGATTCATTGATAATAAAAATTATAATTAATTACAGCTCTAAACAGAATTACAATACACTCACTTACACATAATCTGTTGTTTTCTGACTGACTAATTTTTGGGCAGCCTAATAACCTGAAGGTGAAACTGTGTGAAAATATACAAGTGAATGGAGAATCTGGGACGCGCCAGTAAATGCACATGAATGCAGGGAGTTATTCAAGTGTCATCCATCCCTGACAGTCTTATGGTATCTGTGTTGCATTCTAATGGCTACACCTAAAAAAATCTATCCAAATTTTGATCTGACACAGAATTTCAAAATATATTATTTCATCTGAATAAGTCTAAACAAATCATCAGCTGAAAATTATCCTGTAAATCATATTATTTTGTTTATCATTGTGTTTTCATACAGTACATTAACACTTGTGTATGTGGGATAATGCACATTTATTAACAAATAAGTTATGCTGAAGACCTTGAAAACCCATGACAACATTTTTTTTTTTTTTTTTTGCTTTTTCCACACAGCAGCGTGAGTTGTGGAAATGTTGTGAGTATTCTGTAATTACTGGGGTGGGTGCACTCACCACAGTGACAGATGTGTAATATGTGAATGGATGCGGGTGTAAGTGTATCTACCAAGTACTGCCTGCAATCCCTGGATTCCCAGACATATTGTGTCAATAGTAGATAGAACAGATAGATACTGATTAAAGTTTTTTACCATAGGAAGAGAATCGGAATTTTCGATGTTGAAATCTTTTCCCACATGATGCTTTACCATACTACAAAGATCTACAGTAATTAATACAGATGGCTGGCAGGTCATTTTAACCGTGACTCTCCATCCCTCTTTCACACTAACACCCTCTTTCACAAATGTATAATAAATTAATTTAGTAACAATAGAATTAATGGGCAGATACAAGTTACAGATAACATCATCAGAGATGACAGAATCAGCTTTTGGCTGAAATAGCACCAAGCAGCATTCAGAGCATAAACACATATCTGCTGCAGGAAAAGTGTAAAATTAGACCCACAGTGACATTTAGTTCTAATTCAGCCCAGTTTAAAATCAAACAATATGAGGAATATTTTCCCTGCTGCATCTGCAGTGTGACTAGAAAGACATGCATTATGATTTTAAAAAGGTTCCAGGAAATACATAAGGAGTCAAACTGTCTTATTCTACTAAAAATCATTGTCCTGAAGGCTTGTCAAAGCCTCTAAATAGCAGCCCTTTCTACATATATAGTGTTCCCCTTACCACTGACTTTTTTCATTTCAGTTCAGTGTGAGAATCTTTACTGCGTTTTGCAGTGTTTCTCTCCTCTCCTCTGCTTTCTGTTTCACCGTGTGTGTGTCTCAGCCCCTCCCTACACACACAGAACAGAGTGGAGCAGAAGAGACAGGTTGACAACTCGTTACGTTAAGTGCAATAAAAGCTTTCCAACAAGTGTTATAAATCCCTCTAAAACCAAAGATGGACAGACGCTGGCCCCAAATGTCTGAAAGTCAGGCCAAAACATTAGCGTTTTTTTAAACACACACAATCTGGCGACTGTGGCGAGGATGCAAGCAGCTATGCTGCTGATGGCAAGGAAGCTAGTCCTGGTGAGAGCACTGGCAGTTCTCCTACTGTTACAGCTGCATCCCACGACAAGCATAAGACGACAGGCTTTGACCCATCTTGGCTGTCTGAGAGGAAATACTCCTCCTGACTCTACAGGACTCATATCGGTAAAGTTAAGTGCAAAAGTAAATAGAAATGTACACTGTATTCAACTCCATACAGTCTTGTAGCAAACACTGTGATCAGACTCAAGGCAACAGGTACAGAGAACAGATTGAATATAATAAAAACAATAGGATGTATGATAACTGAAAAACGTTCAGTGAGACCCCCCCCACCCATTGTGTGTCCATTCAGAATGAGGCTGGATCCAGGAGATAGTTAACTTAGCTTAGCTTAACATAAAGAAGCAGAGGGAGACAGATAGACTTTCTATGTCCAAAGGTAAAATAATCAACCCACTAGCACCTATGAAGGCCACTCCATAACACTTTATATCTGGTTTGCTTAATTTGTACTAAAACTGAAGTATTGGTCTATTTCTTGGCTGGGTTAAGTAACATCCTGGAGTTTTGTTGTCACTGTGAGGTTGCCTTGAGAGGTTTAACAGGACAGAGCCAAGGTAGTAAAGTGAAAGTCAAGTAAAACCTCTGACCTTGGCAAACAGCGCTCCTTTGGCTGCCAGTGCGTCCTCCCCTCTCCCGTTGGGGTAGCACTCATACCGTGCATCCAAAATTGGGTAGCGGCTGGCCAGCATCAGCCCACTGTTCAGGAATTTGAACCGGGAACAGCAGCCTTTCCAGCCATACCGGCCAACATCGCTCAGCACGTAGGGAAAGTAGCGATGCAATTGCTGCCGCAGTCTAGTCGTCGACCCGTGGTCAAACACTTCCTGGAGAGCCAGGAAATCCAAGTTGGCAGGGAAAAAGGCAGAGATCTCGTGGTCGAATGTCTCATCTCCATGGCGGCGTTTTCGTCCCGGGCGCTTAAAGATTGACGTGCGAGGAACGTGAGAGAGAGTATTATTGGAGGATATACCTACTCCGCTGTCACCTCCATGGTAACGAGCAAGAGATTCCCTGGAGGCAGTCATGCTGCTCGTGTCTCCGCCTGCCTGATCTCCAGGCCGATGGTTCCCTGTTTCGGCCTCCTCCTCCTGGGGGTCTGGTTCTGGGGCGCTGATGCTGATTTGAACCCCTGACGTGGGACGTGGGCAGTCTGTGGAGGATTTTGGCTGGGTCCCTTCACCATGCATGGGACAGTCATGATGGCCGGGGACACTTTGAAGCCCTGTTGAATGCATGGGGCAGTCTGGAGCCTCTCCTGAGGTGTGAACAGGACAGTCTGAGCTGTTGTTAGCCCCCTTTGGGTGGAGGTGGCAGCCTGCCATGGGGTCTGCTCCGTCTGGGTGAAGGGGGCATCCAAAGGAGCCCTGGTCTCCTGCAGCTGGGTGTACAGGACAGTCAGCAGCACCTGAGGGGTGAATTGGGCACTCAGTGAGGGGTTCAGTTTCAGTGTCGGCTGGGCCGTTGTTGGTGTGTGTTTGGTCTGGGCGCTGGTCCAGAGAGGAGGTACGACGGAAACCTGTGGCAAGGCTGCTGAAGGACGCCGCACTGAGGAATTTAACAGAGAGAAAGAAGGACAGAGAGAAATAAGTGTTCAAAATATATTTGTTTGAATGTAATTTATGACATGACAATGGTTTTATTACTGCTAAGACATAAGCAGGAGGAGCCCAGGAGAAAGCTCTCCTCACCTGATGGAAGTGTTGGTAGGTGAGTCGATGTAGATTTTTATTTGAGGCCGACTGGCACCATTTCGGATCCTCTTTCCCACCTCACGGGCTCTCCTGTGGGTGTCTGACAGGTTGTTGAACCTGGCCAGGGAGTCGGGCAGCAGGCATACGTTGGCACTGCAGAAACAGAAGCTTCTGCCCTGAGGCCTCCATTCCCCAATCCCTATGCCCCCTAGCCCTGCCTGGCCCTGCTCGGCCTGGTGTTTGTCTGGTCTGCACAAAGTAAGAAAGAAATATGATATTAGGTAAAACAGAAGCTTTGGAGTACCCAAATAACCCCAACCCCCTGATAATGTATTAAAAGTATAGTCTGACAGTTTAGGAAAAGGCGCTTATTTGCTTTCTTTTTGGAGGTTAGATGACTGCTCAATATAAAGGTAAAGGTTAACTTAGCTTAGCATAAAGACTGGATGCTGGGGGAAAACAGCTACCCTGGCAAAGCACCTCTAGAGCTCACTAATTAGTCTATTATGTCTCATTTGTTTAAACTATACAAAAAAAAACAACAAAGTGTTAAAACAGTTTCTGGTTTTACAGGGAGGAAGAGACTTCCTGGAGTCTCAGCTGTCTCACCTGGTAACCTCATAAAATTGTTGCTCAAGAAATAGTTCCAGAGTCAATTTCCCCCTGCTTCCAGTATTTATACTAAACTAAGCTAAGCTATTCAGCTGCTGGTTACAGTATTACTGTAGGGCTGCTAGACATACTGTAAGCTGTATGTCTTAAAGCATCATGGTGGTAAAGCAGTTTCTAGGGTTCTCGTGAATACAGTATACTGGTTTACATAGCCAGGTGCTCTAAGGCCTGATCAGATCAGCTGCTCTGTGGGGAAAAGCTGTGGAGTAAATATCCACTTTTATTAAGTTTATGTCACTTTGAGTTTCTGGCTTTAAAGGGATGGGTCTACAGTGAGATGTTAATGATCAGTCAATTATTGATTAATTGCTATTAATAATTTAAGCGATTAAAAATATGTTAATGGACAACGAAGAAGACGAGGGCATATGGTGTAACTGTCAAAAAATGTACTGTAGTTTGATGTAGTACCTTGTTACACCATTAGGTTGTGCCTCCTACTGTTTAGTGAGAGGGCGCAACATGTGTTTGCTGACTGCCCCTAATGGCCCCACATATCATAAAATGAATGCAGCGCAAAGAAGTAGCAGCGTGGCTTTCTGTGCTCACTGTGCAAAGAAAGCCACATAGCATACAGCATAACGGTGGGACATTTCCACAAAGTTGTTGTCTGGTAGCTTTCCAGTTTAGCTAGCTATCTGAGGCTCATGCATACGCCAACTACCATCTTCAACACAAGCATCAAGCAGCTACTCGGTTAACGCAGGCCAGGAGCTGTGTGTCAGGCAGCTGGGCGCACTGCTGTAGCTGCGGTGCAGATGTCCAGGACAAGTACGTAATGATTTTGTGTTGTTTAATTTATAATTCAATTAACTTGGTGTTTCCTTAATCTATTCTTAAAGTTCCTAATTTTCACTTCAGTGGATAAAAAATGGTTTTATTATGGAAAAAGACCACAGTAAGTCATAAAATATCAACAATTAACTGAATTGTTAACAGTTAAAAAAACAATTGATTGGTAATGTGGCCGACTTTATATTAAGGAAATTGCTTAAAATTTGCATCCCTAGTGTACAGACAGAGAGACAGACAGATGCACCAACGTGTTACTCAAAAACTTGCAAATTTGAACTCCACTGGCTGTAAGACACTTCATAAATAAGGAAGATGTTAATGACAGATATAAAAAAGTAAACCATGACAGAACTTGCCCTGGTTTAAGAGATGAATGAATTAGCTTAGTTTATACAAGTCTCAATAGGTTCCCTTCAGTCCTCTTCTCCTTGATCTACTCTAGCCTGTATATGACATACGCATGACAGTATAGTACCCTTCCTGATCAGTTCAAATTGGAATGACAGACTAGAGCATGAGTTTTGAAGCACCTAAATTTCAACAACTAAAGTTCCTGTCAAGAAGCCCCAGGAACCCTCCACAAATGTGCAGGTATATTCTGGTCATGCTGGGAAACAGGTAAGGAAATATGTAATAACTTTTCTCTCTTTTTCTCTTAAAACAAAAAGGCTGTCTGTTTTTGAAAAGATTTATGCTTATTTACACTGGATAGTAATGTGGGAAATTGTCTGCACTAACATACTATAATGATGCTAGAAGTCATAATGTTTCCCAATTGTTTGTTATATATATATTTATATCATTTTCTGTGTTACATATTACAAATGTTATTTTCATTTCATTATTTTTTTCTACCCATATCTGACTTTATCCTCCTTCTGCTTTTTGCTACTGCACTCTGGCTCACTCCATAGGGATAACTGCTCTTTCATCTTATTTTGTTAAAACAGGTGGTACCCATAAAATTCAACAAACCATTACCACCTTAATGTTAGGACAGCAGTTTAATTACTGAAAACAAACACAGATAACAAAGGTAACATCTTACATCATATTACACAGTGTCTTACTGGGGAATCTGCTGAGTTGCTAGAAGAGAGTGCTGCTCTTCCACAGCAAACAGAGCTAAATACAGTATTTCAAAGTTTGTGGTTATGGTGGGTAGCCACGTGGGTAGCCGCCGGTTGTTTGGATAACCAAACACCCACTGAGAACTGATTTAGCCTGACAGCTAAAGGCCAGACCAGTGCGCAAACTATTCACAGTAGATAATGACTCCCTTTTCCCTTTTCCCTTTTCTGCTTCTTGAAATCTCCAAACAATGTGAACAACTGGCTCTCTAGATATCAAAGGAAGCATGACTCCTCAACTGCATGGCCTATTTCTCATCTCAAACTGATTCTGTTTCCAGAAAAGCCGGTTTAAAAATCAAAAGCAAAGACTAATGATGGCCGCGTGAACGGTGTGTTTATCCAATCAGATGTAAAATGAGTTCATAGTGACGACTGAGTGAAAGTGTAATCTGTATATATAATCTGTTACAGCCCCCTTAAAAGTACATCTCTTCCAATCTAAACAAAATGCTGGTTGCTGGGGTATTTTTTTTACCAACTGTTAATTCCAGTATGAAAGTGTATGTATGTTTATGTTATGGCCGTCAGTTTTATCAATTTTGACTTTGTTTCTGAGAAATTGTGTTTTTCCCACCAATTTGATAAACTTTATCCTACCCATGGGCCTATTGCAGGGTTTTTGCAAAATTTAAGTGCACTTTTAGTGCTGTAATCGTCAGCTCTGGGTTTGAATGGTTTGTACTGAAATGCACTTTTTCGAGTCATAATTGATGCCTATCCTTATATTTTATGTACACAGGTCTCGAACTTTTGAATCTATATCAAGGAGCCGTATATTTTCTAACATGGTTTCTCGTCTTTCGTGCTGATGATACAATCAAGACCGCCTGAAGTTTCATGGCCATTCAAGCCATCTAAATGCAATGCAAATTTTAACCGAACTTCCAGAGTGAGGTGCATATTAACCAGTGCAGAAGAGGTAACTCTCAAATTCTTCACTAAAGTCACTCAAATCTTCAAATATAGAATTTATATTTCCTACATCTATTAATTTTAGGAAGTTTACAGTCTCCTCATCAATCCACAAATATCTGAAGTTTTCATCTGCCACCATTTTTTGTCTCTTCAGTGACGAGTGATGTTTAAGTCACATGCTTTGTGTATGTCAGGACTTATTTGCTATGTCCATTTTCATTGCACTTTGTCGCATTGTGTCTTTTTTTTTATATCCAATCAGATATTTTTATGCACAAATTAAAAATGCACAAAACAACACTGACAATAAGCCTACTGTCTATATCAACCTTGTCACCAAAAATATGTTTATATAGTACTACTGTAATTGCAACAGCAAATATATTTTGAGAGAGATGTAAGGCCACCTGAATAATGCTTTTTATCAACATGTTTAATGAACGTATCTGCAAGGTTGCTCACTGTTCATAATGAATTTTGTGCAAAACATTCAAGTGCATTGAGTGTTCAGCCACTCAAAGCACTTGGTTAAGGTTGGGGAAAGATTGCCGTCTTGGTTAAATGTTGAAAATGCCAACAGTAACTTGAAGCACCAGACACGACATGTTGACCTAACATTTATTTATTGATCTGAAACCACGATCTTTCCCTAACCCCAACCAAAGTGTTTTTGTTGCCTAAATCTAATCGCACAGGAGAGTCAGGATGCCAGAGCGTCCGGTCCTGCACTTTGTACTATGCTTCATGGTTTATGGTCACTCAACGTAATCCTGGCAGTATAATTTTTCCAGTAATATTTTTCACATAAAACATATTTCATAAAACAAATTCATAGTATATAGATGTATTTTCTAAAAGCTATCCACAAATCAAATCTGATGAGCTGATCCTTCTCATGAAGCAAAAGACACCAGGGAGGAGAATGAGACAATTTTGAAAAACACTAACACGACTGACACGACAGTCGTGCCGTAGATGTTACCAACTGTCTTATTTGTTAGTTAATTTGACAACAAGAAATAGTAGTAATAGTATAAAATATTTGTGCCATTTTCTCCAAGGTCAACACTAACCTGCGGTAGGTATACAAGTAGGGCCCGCGGACGGCTTGCAGAGGAGCCCAGATGATGAAGCCCAGTAGGGCAAAAGGCAGGGAGGCGAGGAGGAGGAGCAGGTAAAGGGGTGCAGAGATCAGGACACACAGGGTGAGGAAGGAGCAGGGGTCCTGGGAGCGCTGGTGCTTCTCCAGTGAGGTGGCCACGCACGAGGCCAGAAGCCGGTCAAGGAGCCAGTAGCAGGGGAACACCAAACTCCATGATAAGCCATCCAAGAAGTGCAGACAGGCACTGGAGTAAGGGGTGGTATGGAGGACCATCTCTTTCCTTCTTTCTCTCTCTTTCTTCCCCTCTGTCACTTTCTATTCACCGCGCACAGTCCGACCACACCCACATGAACTTTTTACACAAGTACAAATTTGTTTCAGAGATAAACAGCAATATTTTAAAAATAAATCTGACTCAAATGTAGACCCTCCCCCCTCCTTGGAGAAAGCTACACTACATGGTTTGGGTGATTTTTATTTTCACAGACAAGCTTGTCCAAGTCTCACTACCCCTCCCTCAACAATTACACCCTCTACAGGAAGGGTCAAGGAGCGCAGACTGGAGGTAGGGGGTTGCCATGATGGGAGTTTTTCCCTTGGTGACGGATCTATGACTGTGAGGACTCCAACGACCTCTAGAGGGGGCTGCCGTTAAACATCAACACCATTTCCTCAAGACCTGAAGAAAGTGATCAGATCGATAGAACAACAGAGGAAAGAAACAGGGAGGGGGAGAGAGAGGGGGGAGTAAAAAGAAGCAGATTAGTGATTGACTTGCTCTGATGTAAAGCATGCTTCGAGCAAAATGAACATCAAAAAATTTCATAATGCTGGTGAATACATACACACAAATAAAGGGACAAATACACAGGCAAATATTACAGCTATGGTTTGTCTTGTGCATATGAGAATTATATTAAGTGTGCTTTGTTTTTTTTATGTTTTAGAAGACATACAGGTTTTCAGCACTGATATTACCTATCAAAACCTATAGTGGATTGCATGAAATCTCATCTAGTTGAAGAGAATTGCATTAAATTACAATGGATCTCTAATAAAATCAGTATTAATAATCAATGGCATGTAGTTCAGTTAGAATCACAGTAGATGTTAAATCTGACTGCTAACTACTTCTCACTGTCAGAGATTCAACAAGTGTGGGCCATTACAGTGTCATGTAAAGCTAAATAATTTATAAACTATTAAACTAAATTTTTCTATTTTGATATGTTTTCTGCTTTTTTGGTCCACAAGCATAAAAACAACACACTGAAATATGTTAACACTATGGACTTTTTGTGGCTACAGAATTAAAAGTTTCAGTTTTAAATCAAAAGGAGTTCCCAAAAGAGCCTCAAATTATTTGACCCTTATCATGACTTTCCTTGAAACAGAATTAAAAGTAAAATTAAGCAAGCAAGCAATAAGTAAAAACAGAAAGTAAAAACACTGTAATTTCAAATATCCTTAAGCTGGGCTCAGACTCAATTTTGAAATCGGGTTTCATCGTGTACATAAGGAGAAACTTCAAGGATTATCTTCTCTCTAATCTTAAACACGCATACACTACAAGATTATAAAATAATGACACATCACACACTACAGAATCTTATTAAGATTATCGGCCAAAGGGAGCAATCAGAGAGCAATGCACCACCTCACGTGATGTCATCTCACGTGGTCCCATGGGGAAGCAGACAAGCAAACAAAATGGAATCTGTGGTCAGTTTTCAGTTTTTATAAAAACATGAATCTAGCTATTTTTATTGTTTAAAAATTTTTTCAGTACACTGCAGTCTCTGGTAGGTCTCAAGCTAGTTTGCTGGACTAGAAAACTAGCTTGTCAACAACCACGCTAACAAAATATAAAACTGTAGCCTTAGTTAATGCAAGGTTTCATTAATCAGCACTTAATGTTAGATTAGGTCAATACATTGTCTCAATACAAAGTTTGTAATATACTGGGTGTATTGATAAATGTAAATAAAAAGATTATAGACAAGCATAATGATGTAGCTAAGCTATAAAGTTAATGCTGAAGTTGCTAACTAGAGCACAAATAAAAGTAAAAGCTATTCCACTACGGTAACAACAGAAATTATGCTTCCACCACGTTTTAATAATTAAGGTCCCTTACAGGTACAGGTAATAAATGGTAATGAAGAGGATGAAAATCAATGTGACACGAACCACTAATGTTTAAAAGATCTTATTTTCTTCCTGCCCACAGATGATTTAACCAGGAATTACAGCCCTTTAATGCTTTCCAACAGACTTTAATACCATCACAAGCCAGAGTGGGAAGAGAATCAATTCCACCAGCATGAATGAATAATGAATAGGTTAATTCATTCATGTCAACATCTAAGGTTTAGAATGACACAAAGAGAGTGCTGACCTTACTGTAACCTCATATACCCCACAGGGAAAAACAGAGGAACAGTACAACAACCTCAAGTTTTTAAGTTAACACAGTGCATCATCTACAGGATGACAAAATGATTCCATTATCCATTTAACCACACGGCTGAAATTCACCATCTGATGTACACACATTGTGCTAACTCGTTGCACTCACACACCCTGTCTAAATTACATTGTTAAGCAACTGTACTAATGGTACAACTGTTCAATAATATGATAGCTTGTAATATAGTTTTCAACCAATTGACTCAAAAATGTAATCAAGCCTGTAAAGTTAAAAGAAAAAGATAATACTGTTATATTTGTTTTATTTTTAATAATTAGCTGGCAATCAATTCTTTCACCCTCTTTTTGTATACAGTGACCAGTATTACACATTGCAACAATTAAAAAAAAACAACGATGGAACATAGTCAGTCAAATATTAGTTCTGCATCTGGGGTCTGTTCTTTTATCTTTTCAAGATGGAGTATTTTTCAACAAAACGCCTCTGTATGAGCCATTTGTCACAACAGTCTGCTATTTTCTTCCAAAATGTGACTCTTTTGTTAGACGGGCTCGTCCTCTGAATAGCACATCTGAATCAGAAAACAATAATCTCTTCCTCCGCCATCCTAGTAATCTTCTTCTGTACGGTCAAAACCTTTGTGTATAGTCAAGATTCATGTTATGACAGAACAGCCCCCTGTTTACTAAGAAGACTGACTTGCCGCCTGCTACTGATTGACTTCCTGGAGTGCGGTTGTCTTGTTGACTGGGTGAGAGATGAAGAGATTACCTGCTGACCCACCAGTAGGTCTGACTAGCATGATTGGTGTGCTTCCAGCTGACTGACTGACTGACTGACTGACGGACAAACTGGTTTACTGTCTGAATGGCTTTCTGACTTGATATGACATTGTCTGGCAGATTAGCAGGTTGACAGACAATACTTTTAACTGAGTAAATACAACATCCACATAACATTTGATGTTATGCTTAAGACTGAGGTTATGACCTGTAGTCACTGTATATTTAAGATAATGAATGTGACTGTGATGGTAATTGGTTAAAGCACTGCTTAGCCCTCTAATTGATGACACTCTAGTATGCATTTAGCATAAACAGAGGACTGAGCAGGCAGGGCGAAAGTCAGTGAATTAATGAAAGGAAGCAAACAAAAGGCTTTCCTCGCAACATAAACTCTAATCCAGACAAATTCATTCAATGTACTGCTGCCTGGCATTTAAGGTGCAAATTGCCGTCTTTCCTCATTAAAATGAACCATTTATGGCTCATTGTATTTGGTTTCATGAAACAACACATGGATAATTACAATGGAATTTCAGTTCAAAATAACCGTTATTTGGACTGTTCTTGATCTTCAAAAAACTTTTTTTTGCCCCCTGTGGTCACAGGACACTGTTCTCCATAGTTTGCAGTAAACAAGTTTGTCTAATGACGAGTATGGCTCGGAAAATGCTTCCTTTAATAATTAAGATAATGTAGAGGAAAATTGAGAGAAAATACCAAAGAGCTTCTTAATATAATGCAGATCAGTCTCTCGAAGCAATCAACTAAAAAAATTAAAGGAGAAATAAAAATGATGATACTTTAATTACCTGATTATCACCAAGTTGTTTGCATTATTAACTTAAGTCCAATATTCACTTATTTGAAATCTTCAAAAATAAATACAGACAGCCTACATTCTTGGATTTATTTTATGAAAAATAAAAATCAATGATTTAACATTCATGGTCTTCAGCTAAAATAAGCTAAGCTAAACACCTGTTGGCTCTAGCTTTATATTTACTGGGTAGACATGAGAGTGGTATCGATCTTTTCATCTTACTCTTGGCCAGAAAGCGAATTAGTGTGTTTCCCAAGATTTCAAGCTATCCCTTGCTTTAGATATATTCTCTACATATATTTTTGGTGTCATAGAGCCAGTGATCAGGTTGTAGCTTACAGGGTAAGGCTTGGAGAAACAGCGTGAAAAGAACAACAAAGGAGAAAAAAGAGAAAACAATTAAGTTAATCAAAAGATCAGCACTGCTATAATTATTGCAGATGGGCAATATTGGATGCTGTTTCAAGGCAGACAGCTCACCATGATGATTGACAAGTGGTGTAGTGTGACAACCTTTAAATGCAATACAGGCTTTGTTCATATTATGCCTCTTTTATGATGCTATGTTAAATCCCCCTACAAAAGGCTTCTACTTTTTGACAGGACTGTTTTCCTCAGATCATGTGAGTAATTGTCTTTTTGGAATTGCAGACGCCCCCCTTATCAGGGGAAATGCAGCAGTGCATAATTCATACCCAAATACATGGGCTTTTAGGGAGTGACACAAAATCCACAATGATGGCACAAGATCCAAGAGAATGTGAGCACACATTTTAGTGGCAAAAACACACCTGCACATTCAGACGCAGACATATCAAACAAAAAACAGTCCAAAGACATATGCATTGAGACTTAAATGTATGCATGTTTACGGTGAGTCACTTGTGCCTATTCATACCAGGTGTTAACATGTGTCTTAGGTGATCTGATCACAAGTGGACAGCTCTAAGTACAGGTGTTAATGTACCCAAGACGCATTGAGATCTGATCTCTGAGACCAAATGTGGAGGTAGTCTTGGCTGCATATGGCCACATTCTTTTAGTGATGTGTATGCAGAAGTGTCCTGGGCCACACTGTCGGACCACCGAATTAACTGACATCCACTGCATAAGCTGATGTACGTACAGTCTGTATTGTTTTGATCTCTTCTTCTTCTTCTTCTTTTACTTTCCGGCAACCTAGGCACGGGAAGTGCATTGCTGTCTCTCGCCGGTTAAAAAAATACAACGCACTTGGTCTTTGCAAGTGGAATTGATGTACATGTTTATTTGAATATAGAGCAGGGAGGTGAGATCCAATCACAAGCAGTCACTCGAGGCACATGTGGAGATGCATTCTAATGCCAGGTGTGAACAGACGTACTTAGAGCTGTCCACTTGTGATTGGATCACATGAGATGCATGTAATGCCAAGTCTGAACAGGGCCAGAGAGGTTTCCTTGATATATTTTTTTATTCTGAATATCTATCTATCTATCTATCCATCAGTCTCATATTTCCCTTGGCAAACATTCTAACAAATTAATCCATGTCTAAGGTATTTGTTACTGATTTCTCATGGGTCTAGATCACCAAATTCCTCTTTGTTGACTATTTAAAAAAAGAATTTCTTTTTTTTTTAAACTTATTTATTCATTTTTATTTATTTGTCATTTCCATTTGACCACAAAATTTCCCAACTGTTAAAGTCCCCTTATACAGCAGCAGTTTGTTTTAAATGTGAATGTTTGCTCTAACATGTTTACACTTTAGTGAAGAAAGTTCTTCATTCAAAATGTAACTTGTTACACAAGGTACATAAGTATCCATGCAGAATGGAGTTTTGAACACACTATGGAGTTATTAAATAAAAGTAAGACATTTTTAGTAATCAATATGGTGTTTTTTTTTAAGTCAGTTTCACCTATAACCTTTTCAGTGTTTTGAAATATTAACTCCATAACTGTTAAATGAAACATACTGTATTTCTAAGTGTTGACAGTTGACAGACATTAAAATTAACTCAAGGTGAGATTTGGATTTTACTCTAGATGTGATTAGTGTTTTAACTCCCTCAAGAGTCAAGTTTTAACTCCTGAATGGGGTTAAAAGATCAACTGCTAGAAAAGGTTTACTTCAACTCTGCCCTAGAGTGTATTTGATAGTCACACATGTACACTCAAACTGAGTTGATTTGGGCTCACAGTTCATTCCTAAGGCCAGAATTTGACATCATAAGATGATTATTACTGAAACATCAGTGCGCGAGCAGCATTTTACTGTTGTAGCTGCTGCAGATGATTATTGGGAGAGAAAAGAAGAATAACCAAAGTTCTAATACACAAATCTGTTTTCAGTTTTTAGACTTTTTCACTGATCTTTGATTTTTGGTGATATATTGGATCATTTGAACATGTATCGAAATGAAACTATGTGAGAAGTTTAGAGGGAAAGATCACTATTTGGTGGAGCTGTTCACAACCCATAGACATCTTAAATTTTTTCAAGATGTCAGAAGCCAAAAAGATTCGAAAACATCTCTGTCTCTTTCTGTCTCACCTTTCTGTCTCTTACAATGTTAGCTAGCTGGGTTCTACTAACCAGTACTGACTTATTGTAAAATGGGTGAACTGTCTGTCAAACCGTTTATTCATCCACCAAGAATAATTAACTTATGAGGCTAATAATGTAGAATTTCAAAATTGCACATAAATGAAACCTTTAATTTCAGGCTTCTTTGAGGTTCCTCCCCATGTTGGGGCCATGGGTAGTTAGTTGCAGAGTTAAGAGAGGTTTTAAAAGATTTCATGTTTACATGAAAGCTCTGAAATTTCTGTTTACGTTTGTGACTAAATAGTAAGTCTTGCTTGGCTTTAGTGTGTTATTCAGGCCGTAAAACCTTATTAGTTATCAGGCCCTGCTTGCCTGTCACATCGCTAATCACACTTACCAAAACACATCCCCTAATAGCAATCACACCTCAGTGTACTGGGAAGCTCATTAGGATGCACAGATCGACAACCGGGAAATGAGTGATAAATGAGTGTCAGCTTAGAAACTGTAGTATGTTAAAGTTTTCCCAAAGATCTGTTTCAGAGAATTTCCCCATCAGCCCATTACTGTCTGTCTGCATACACAGGAAAAAAATGTGAGCTAGCACTCACTGCTCCAGAGTGTGTGTATATATAGGCATGTGGGTAGCGTGTATATTTACCCCGTAAGAGTGTTTGGGTGTGTATGACATCTGTGTATTTACACTGTATGTACATGCACACTGTGTGAGGATTAAAAATCCTGTGTGTGTGTTCATGTGCATGTATGTGAGTCTGTTTGTCGATACAATAATCAATGACCAATTTGTTATGGAGGAGAGAGGATAGAACATTGAGTGATACAGACCCACACATATACACACACACACACACACACGCACACACCTCCTTATTTTACCATATTCATGGGGACCCGTTGTTGACATAATGCATTCCAGCCCATTACCCTAACCTTAACCATCAAAACTGAATGTTTTGGTGGTTAACACCTATCCCTTACCTTTGGCCCTGAAAACCAAGTCCTAAACCTCAAACAGCCAACTTGTGAGGTCCAGCAATTTGGTCCCCACAAAGCTGTCGGACCCCACAAGTATAGCAGGTATAGCTTCCAGTTTTTGGACCCCATTAAGTAAAACAAGCCCACACACATACACACACACACACACACACACACACACACACACACACACACACACACACACACACACACACACACACACACACACACACACACACACACACACACACAAAGAGCACACACAGCACAAACACAGCTCAGAAATCTATGATGAGGGAATAGAGATAAGGCAAATAAGACCATCTGGCAGAAACTAAAATAGTGCTGAAGTACACATCAGAGTATTTATGCCCCCTCTCTGCATCTAATGCATCCTTTAATTTTCCTTTGTCAGTCTTTTGTCTCCTCTTGCCTCTTTTTATGCTTTTTGTATTCTCTCTCCCTTCTTTTCTTCTTCTTTCCTTTTAATTTCCTGTGTCTGTTTCTCACACACACACCGTGTACTTCAGCAGATTCTGCAGGACCGGCAGTTAATTCAGCAAATGACACATATAGCGTACTGTACACACATGAGCACACACATACATGCAAAGGCCAGTGACGTCACTGTGCTCTCAGCAGACCCCAGGGAGTTCTGTTGTCATGGCGACCTAGTCACATGCACTTAGTAACTGTACTAGTGTAGCTGCCTGTCAGTGTACAGAGAACACACACAGGCACACTCAGGACACATCTTCGGCTCTCACACACATACTGTGTTTGCAGGGTATCTGTATAATGTGGTGAGAAACACAACCACACACACACTTACGAGAAGCACATGTATACTGCTACTATGAAGCATGTCGGGTGTTTAGTTCATGTTTCATGGTCCAATGGGGGCTATACTTGAAACAAGTGATGTTTCAAGCATAACCCATGTTTTTCCCTGGATGGGCTGAAGTCAGGGCTATGGGAACAGTGGAGCAGAACAACAACTCCCATGATCGCGCTGGCTTCTCAACTGGATGGGAGAAGCTGTCAAATTACTTATCATCAACTGGGGCAGAGCCTGCAGCTATTTACCCTCAATATTTCAGAGCTATATTATAGATCGTCTCAGGAGGTCTGCTATACGTGTGTCTGTGCAGCACATATACGTTTATAGAGTATGTGCTTGTGTATGGTAAAACTGGAAACCACCAGCAATTTCAGTGAATTACTGTTATGAAAAATGTGTGTGTGTGTAATTTTGTGCAAAAACACAGTTACACTGTCATTTTCATGTTGCACAAGACAATTATGCACTGATAATGCACCATTTTAATAACTTCCTGGCTCCAAAGGAAGCTGTTTGTGTTGAGGAGGGTGAAGCTGTGATTGTGTTTATGCTGATCGGGTTGGGTAGTTGTTTTGCGACAAAACTGCGCATGTGGTTTGGACTGCTCGTTCCACCTAATGTCCAGTTTCTATGTCTTCAGTTGGCCGAGGTGTGCACACACAACTGCAAAAACACTAAAACCTGCCCAGTTTTGCACCATTAAAACTCTTTTCATTTGTAAAGGTGTAAATGTATGGTACGTCAAATTACAACTTTTAATGTGATTAATCATAAATCTGTAGAGGGTTGTCGTTAGATTAGATGCCACTTTTGTATAAATGTAACCATCTGAGACTAACAAAACACTGTCTTTTAGATTCTCAAGGAAAAAACAAGACTAAGAGTCTACAGCCATGCTAACAGCTCTGTGAGGCTGTACCTTAGCACAGTGGGAGATAAATGCTAACATCACCATGCTAAGATGCTCATAGGTGACAATGCTAACATACTAATCTTTAGCAGGTATAATGGTTAGTATGTTCACCATCTTAGTGCAGCATGTTAGCATGCTAAGATTTGCTACTTACTGTAGCACTAAACACAATCTACTAGGGCTAATGGGAATAGCATTAGCTTTGCAAATATTCATTCCTTAGCTAAAGTGTGCACAAATTTAAAAAAAATAACCTGATGGTGGCACTAGTTGAAATGTGAGGGATCACCAAAGTCATTAGAATTTAAACCCAATTCTCAAGATATTCCCCTCTGAACCACAAATGTCAAGCTGCTGTTGACACTAGAGGAAAAGACAAGGGATCACCAATTTACTAGGATTCAGCCTCTTGTCACCATGAATATCTGTACAGAGTTTGGTGACTATCCACATGGTGAATATTAATATATTTCTGTGTAGACCAAAGTGATCGACAGACCGACTGACGGACCAGCATTGCCGTCCCTACAGCCATGCTACTAGTGTGGCAAGAAATACATTGAACAGACAGTAACAATAGAAACGCATTCAATGTAGTTCAAGTTGATGTAGTTGTAGTGTGATTGGTTCTGGACTCTAGTTCTGCTACATTAACTGTCTGCTGTGTTAAGGGGGAATAAAATTAGTGATCCTGTGATTGAACACGAAACCCAGACTCCACCTGCTCATAGTATATTCCTAAAGTTTATAATGTATTTTTTCTAGTTTGAACTGTGCTTTGACTGGATTACACATCTGCCTCTGGTCACCAATACTGCAAAAATATTTTTTCACTCTCATGAGTGCTTTTGCCACAGGTTGGTGCAAACCATTTGCACCCATTTTCAAGAAATGAGAGGCTGAGACCTGAATGGCTGAGTGTTAAAGATTTAATATTCCCACTCTTTGTTGTTATTAAATTAATTTACAGTAGCTACTACACTTAAAATATGAGTATCTTGAGCCATCAAGAGATCACACCCTCTTCCTCTCTCTCCGTCTCTCCGTCTCCTTCGTCAGTGTAATTGTGGTTGCATAACATGGTTAGTGGTAGCATAATATACCATCACTATGAGACACAATGTAATCAGTTCAGTAATTCGATCAGATCAGGACCTGCTGCCACCTGCTCTTGAGCAACATTGCTGCTCTCATGACAACAAATGGGACAAGGCTGACTCAGAGCATGAGGGAACACATCAAGGTTTTGGTACACTGGTAGTTTTTGTTTTTGTAGCTTACAGGTGATAAGATAGTAGATGGAAAGGTGGCAAATATTTGAACACTCTGGTCTGAAACTACAGCTTCTTGCATTGAACAGGTGATGTAAATTTGCTATGAGGAGAAAAGTAATTTTACTGATTTATACAAAAGCATGTGAAAGTACCAATCTTCCTCATTGAACACAGGAAAGCTTTTCTGACAATCCACACTTTCAAATGTATGAAAGTGTAATCGTAACATAGCCTTCTGAAAAATAAAAGCTAACATGATGTTGATTGTGATGGACGATGAGGAAAATACATCCAGAAATCTGAACTATGGTTTAGGAAACAGTCTCCAGTAACTGGGTTACAATGTCACCGCAATGGTCCTTTAACTGAGTGACAGTATAGCTTTTAATTCTAATCCATGACCTTTTGTTCCATGTCGTCCTCTCCTTTATCTCTCAGTCTGGCTCCCTGTCTTTCTCTCCTACATCTTTCTTTCTTGTACATGATCTAATAAATCGCTTTGGATAGCAGCACAGCATCACCTCTGGACTTTTACATAACGCAAAGGCTGCTATTAGAGCCTTTCTACCATTAACCTGCTTTTGATTTAGGGCCCACTATGTCATCAGCTGTGTATGACAGCCACAATGACTTGTTAATACAATAGAGTGTCTTTACTTTATGCAGTCATTTACACATACATGGGACCATTTGACGGCCATTAGAATACAATCCCACACATACACATTAATTACACTTTAACTCTGATATTGCATGATGGGTTTGGAGATTTGGGGGTGATGAATGGGCATGTAGAATGTCTGACTTTCATGCAGTAGACCAGAGTTTGCAAAGTCACAGACCTGCTGTTAGTGTGCGCATTTTTATTAACCGTAGCCTAAACAAGTATTTTAGTTGCCTAACCTTAAACCTTTCCTAAACCTTTCCCAAATTTTTATTTGCATAACACTAACTATACCTTAAGCTTGCAATAACGGTCTGGGTGGAGGGCAGAAACAAGCAGTACACAAGATCTAATAAAATTGATGAGACGAAGTTGTAAATAGTAACTAGGAAATAGTTACTTACACATCTTGTATTCCTGTAGTATTCATGTGGAGTCCTGTTTATGTCCACCTGGTGAATGTAATGCCAATATTTTTCACTCTCCTTTTGAGTCTCTACCAACCCCTGGGGGAAATATTTGGGTCTTTAGCTGCTAAATGCTCCACTTTTTTTTACCAGCTACAGTCCTGGTTGACATTATTGGTGCCCCTGAATTTTGAGTACAAACTTATATCTAAACTTAATATCTGCAGGAATAAATGCAAATTAACCAATTTTGTATAATTAAAGTCTTTTAATAAAATGTCCAACGTTACTGAAAAAAAGAAAATTAAAAAAAACAAACAAAAAAATGATTCAAGCACAAAAAGTACCCCAGACACAATTACTGTCACCCTTCACTATTATTTGGTTGTTTCTTGTAGCCACCTAGAGGCTTCTTGCACCTGTGGCAGATTTCAGCTCCCTCCAAAGTCTTTCAATGGGATTTAGGTCAGAACTCATTGCTGGCCATTTTAAAACAGTCCATGTTTTCCTTTTTAACTATTCTTTTGTGCTGCTGGATGTCTGCTTTGGGTCATTGTCCTGCTGAAAAACCCAAAACCTTCACCTCAAATCAGTTTTCTGACACTGGGTAACACATTTTGCTCTAAAATGCCTTGGTAATCTTCTGATATCATCATTCCTTTGATACATTCAGTGCCTCAAGTACCAGAGGTAGCAAAGCAGCCCCACAGCATGATAGAACCTCCACCATGTTTTACTGTAGGTAGGCTGCTCTTTTCCTTATGGGCTTCATTTCATCACCTATGAACAAACTAATGAATTGCATTCCCAAAGAGCTCTACTTTGGTTTCATCTGTCCACAGAACATTATCCCAGAAAGACTGTGGCTGATCTATGAAGGTTTTTGCTAACATTAGTCTTGCCTTTTTGTGCCTTTTTTTCAATAGTGGTGTGTTCCTTGGCCTTTCCCCATGGAGCCCTACTTGGTTTAGTGTGTGGTGTATGGTACGGGCTGAAACCACCACTCCAGATTGCTCCAGGTAAGCCTGAAGTGGTTCAGCTGTCTTGCGTGGTGTATTTTCCACAATCAGTGTCAACTTTTGCAGACTTCTCTCATTGAGTTTCTTCTTAGAGCCACATCCTGGAAGTGTTATGACTGTGAAACTGTCAAAACAGTGATTTCAAGATCTTTACCTTATAGCCTTTGCAATCGTTTTGTTTTTGATAATAGCATTTCTGATGCTCTAAGACAGCTCTCTTGTTTTCACCATTGTGAAAAAGACTGGAAGACAATCAGCCCCTTTTTTAATGCAGTAAAACCATCATTCAATGGTTACTTCAGGTAATGTGACCACTGAAAGTTAAACATGGGTAAGTTTTAATTTTTTTAAATTTTGTTTGAGAAATTAATTTAAATTCCTCAAAATAGTGCAATAAATGTGTCGAGTTGTACATTTTATGTATTTCACAAAATGAAAGTATCTTTGTTATTTTTGTTGTTGCTGTTCAGTAACTTTGGACATTATATTAAATATTCTGATTATACAAAATTTGTTCATTTGCATTTATTTATGAAGATATTCTATATTCTGTACTTAAAATTCAGGGGTGGAAGTAATTTCAGCCAGGATTATAGCTGCTAATTTTGTTTGTCTTTTGGTGCTGGGCAAGTAGTGTACACTGGACTTTTAGAGCTTTTTCTTGCTAAAAACATTTGCCTGCTGAAGCTGGACACAATGCTGACAGAAGCAGTGATAAAGAATCAAAACTGTAAAGTTGCACACTGTAAAACCAAAACAATGAGCTGACCGTTTTCACATACAGGTAGTTATGTGATTTAATGCTAATATAAAAACATTGATTACACATATTGAACTGTATTTATTTGCCAAAAAGATTAGACATACGCAAGATACATGTTTTTTTTGTGTCCAATGGCAGTGTCATTCTAGGGTTTTGTCCTCCAGTACTGACATCCTTGTCTGGAAATAGGGTTGTTTGAAGATGCCCTTTATTGGGGCGTACTCAGACTTACCGGTCCCCCAGGCATTGTGTCACCACCGCCAGGCTATAGTTACAGGTCATCTCAACATCCTCAAAATGGTTCCAGTGCGTAATGGCCTTATAATCATGTATGAAGAGCACCAGAACCTGACCGGGCTGCAAACATCCTGTAAGCTCAGCTGAAGTACTAGATAAAACTCCACTGACCAACTGAACTTTATCTATCCATGTTTATGTATCATCTGGTTCTACAAAGAAACAAAGATTACTACTTACTGATTAAATTTTCCCATTTTATCCTGCATAACCCCTTTCTCTTCTATTAGTCTCAACATTCAAGTCTCTTCAATCCCCTTTTAGCTTTTCTCTCTTTTCTCTCTCATTACAAGAAACACAAATGAAAAATCACAGAAACTGAAGATGCTCTCATCCCCCACCTGCCATTGCTTTTTTTTTTACTTCTCCTCAACCCTCTGTTTGAATACAATTTAAAAAAAAACAAACAAAAAAAACATAAGTGGTTTGGTAATATTTTTACAAGACCTCGTGAAGACGAGGAGATAACTCAGAGAAAGTACAGCCAGATCAATAATGATCTTGCCTTCTTTGTGCTTTGCTCCTTCTGTTCTCTGCCTACTGACTGTTCATCACTAATTGGCGTCACAATCGAACGGGGAAGTAGTTTAAAAAGTAACCCTCAAAGTAGAATAAAGTACACAGTGAAGTCACTCGATTACACTAAGAAAAGTTACTAATGTCTTCCTTATTTGCTTTCTTCAAATCATTATCTCTCTCCTCAGTCACGGCTGCGTGACCACTTGACAGCCATTATAGGACAATCCCATCCATTCAGACCTGCCCACTGCAAAGCACAGTCTTCCTCGCTGCTTTCACATTCGGCCGATTGTGATCATGACTCAAATTACCCATCAGCCTTCAGGGCAGCAATCTATTTGGGCTCAGAGCAGGCAGCGGTGGAGCTCAGACGAACAATGTGTGTGTTCTTGTGTGAATGCCCTCTGCCTGTGTGTACATTTGCATGAATGTGTGAATGTGTGCAGAGCTGCTGCTCTGTTTGTTCTATTCAAACCAGAGCAGTCAGTTTGTGGTGGATCAGTATCTCAGACTGAGAGATGTCCTGTAGCACCAGCCTGCACAATATTACATGGTGAGGCACTGCTACGGATTGTTGTCTAATGTATATAGTTAGAAGGCATCATTCATTTGCTTGTAGTCACATGCTAAATACAGCAGTAGCTAATTTGCAACGTTCTTGGTATTTAGCCATTTAACACAGCAAAAACAAACCAAAAAATACCCAAAACATACTCACTATTTGCCCTATTTTTGCGAACCTGTTGGCGCAGTCAAATACACCCTGCTCTGCCAAGCACACTTTGATATTTTCATGGTTGGGCACGCCTGGCGTGCCGGCGCACTTGGAAACGGGCTGGGATCAGAAAAAATACATCATCATACGTTATATTTGGGCGTGTTACAGGTTGTGACAGTCACGACCAACCACATTCACTACTTTCATCCCCTGTGAACACAGGGTTCTCCCCGTCATGACACATTGACAGTTTGGGAATTCTGTGGAGAGTTTCTCTCGGAGGAAACCTATTGGTTTCTGGGATCTCAAAATATGAATGCAGCAGGTCAAATATACTGCCATGAGCAGATGATGCTTCTATTAAGCTGAATTCACTTCATACATCTTGAAGAAATTCAATTTGCTGTGCATAATAGTGCGGCAGTTTATTTATCATACAGTGATTTATGATTGCCTGCTGTTATATGTTATACCACTGTGGTGCTATATATTCACAGGGAAGACAGAATTAAAAATGTGGTCTAGTTTTTCTCATATTGTATATTTCTATTTCTAAAATTATTTTTAATGTTTAATTCAGTTTAGCTTTGCCTGTTTTACATGGAAAAATGATTGCTGACAAGAAATAGTTGCCTGCTTCATCTTCATATTGCAACATAAACGTGATTATGGTATAACCCACAAATAAATGAGGATTTTCAAAATAACACTGTTGTTTTTGGAAACACTACTATATAACCTGTACAGTCTCTATCACATGATGTTGGTGATCACAGCGACATGTGCCTGTATCGTAATAAAAATGCAGAACCCCAGGTGTTACTTTTGCTACTAGGTGTGCCAGATTAGTCAAAAAGAAGACTGCCATTGACTAACCGTTGCCTCGGTTACACCAGTTTTTGGAAGGAGACAATGGGGGATGGGGGAAGGAACGGATGGTCCTGTGGGATTTATTACTGGGGAGAGAAGATTTAATTGATTAATGATATTTCATGAGACTGTCTGAAAGACTTTTTTTGCCTAATTGAAAAATGGAAAATAAAAGTGGAAAGATGCTCAAAACGTAAATAAAGGGGGCTGAGTGATTTTATGGAAGTTTATATGGGTGTGATTTCACTGGATATAGTGACCAAAGTACTATGGAACAAAAGTGATGCGGGCAGTTGACTGCAGTTGACTGTATGCCACTGGATTCGTGTCACCACGCCCTCTTCTGAGCCTCTCCTCCCACTGGGGCGCACGGTGAGTAACCAGGACACCAAACTGACACAGCTGAGGAAATGCACTAAGTGTGCCACAAGAAAATACCAGTTCATTTGTGCGCCACAATGTTTTGTGCTGTGTACTGGCATGAAATTGAGCCCAGTGTTTTTACATGTACACTAGTATCCAAGATTAGAGTCTTACCTTGGTTTGAATCATATTCAGGATATGATGTTTACGTGGAATTTGAGCTACCCAGCCATTAATTTCCTATATACATGATAGTATCCAGGTTTCTGATAGTCATTTTTGCATTTTAAATTGTAGCAGTGCATGTTTCCCACAGATATATCATGAGTAATGGTTAATGTACTCCAAGATGAAGTCCATTAATATAATGAAAATTGCTCAATCACCACATAAGCCAAAAAATATTTTCATCTTCTGGCTTTGCTTTCGCGTTGTGCGGCCGACAACATGTGCTTTAGCGTTTCTCTCCCGGGCCCTGTCTGCTCAGTCAATAGACTTTAATACAGTCAAGGTATTTGTCTGTAACTTGTCTCTAGTGCATCAGTGTCCAGATTTTACAAGAACATTGTATAGATCCAGTTGTGGCTTTGATTTCTCAACATCTCAGCTGCTTTCTGTTATTTTTGTATTGACTCTGTTATCTCAGCAGTGGAGAATGAACCAAATTTAATTCATTTACTTTTGCGTACACCTCTCTGCTTAATATGCCTTTGTCATCTAATAAAAAGAAGGAGAACGTGCCAACAATAACAATGACATTTATCCTCTGCATTGCCAGATTTTTCATTTCATTTTGTAGTTTATTAGGTGGTGATGGTGATGTGAAGAGGGATGAAGGAGACTCCGCTGGCACCGTCTTGATTGCATATAAAGGTTTATTAAAAAGAAGTACAGCATCAGATCAAGCACCTGCAGATCTGCTTGTGAGAGGGTGTGAAGCCAATGAACCACTCTGAAAATCAGCCTTGGTCACCGACTCTTAAATAGGGCAGTTGTTTTCCTGAAAAACGTCACTAACATATGGCTTTAGCAATACCTCACTTTTCAGACTTCAAGGCACCTTCTGAGGACCTTTGACCTAGGGCCTTTGACCCATGCCTCTATTTAAACACATGGCTTCAGTTCTACATATATGACCATACACCTCAATTTAACTAATTTACAGGTGGCATATTTTGGTTTCTCAGAACCAAGATAAGGGCTTATTCAGGGTTTGCAGCCTGATTGTTACATGTGCAAACCCATAACCAGGACATTCAAAAAAAGCACCTATGGTCTGACAATGTTATAGGTGCGCAATGCTGATGACGTTTGAGGACTCTTTCAGCACAGTCCCATATTAGCTTCATCAATCAACTTCCACTTGCAAACAAATTGTTTGTTAATGTTGATTAACCCTTTTTGGAACAAAATCTACCACATGAGCACACTGCAAACTGGAGGTCAAAGCATTCACTTATAACAGAAGTTCATTTGAGACTTGAAAAATAACACCTGTGATTGGCTTGCTGTAACACCACACATAAGAAAAATAGGCCATAGTTTGTTTTATTTTTCGGGAGCAATTAACACAAGTCAAAGTGGTTGAGCTTCACATGGCAAAGGTGCGCACTGGTTGTGTTTTTTCTTTCAAATGGAGCCAATGACGGTAACACTTGCAGGTTTTCGGTGCGTTTTAGCCACAAATGACTGCACAGAGAATGTCACTGCACTGACCTACAGCCACAGTACAACAATCCTGTGCAGGTGTCTCTCTAAGTGGCTTGGTTGCTATATATCTATGGTTGTAGATCCCCTGGTTGCAGAGATTTGTGGCATTAGTGCAAAGCCTATATGCCAACTGTATGTACAAGCAAATGACGTGTACAGATATAGACAAGAATAATATACTCAAAGCAACAATGATGACAGTAGAACAGCTGAAGGACAAATATCTGGAGAAACAAACATGGGCCTCTACATACATCATTTTACTCTTTTTTCTCAGTTTTCCCCTTTTTTTTCTCCTAACCCTCCTCCCTCTTTATCCTTTCTGTCTTCTCCTTCCGTTTTCAATCTGTTTCTCTGTCCTATTAAACTCTGACCTTCGTTTCCTCCCCCCATGTCAGCCTGAAAGCCAGTACACTCTCACACGCTCACCCATATCCACAGATACACTCAACCAAATACAGGAAGGAGACATGAAGGTATACAGAGTTTTCACTCTCGGTACATTAAGCATTAAGTCATCAATACTTGACCGGGGCAATAAGATGCACATTATCTGAGCACAGAAGTACAAACACACTATGCCTTCTCCAGAACACACACCCATATATACAACAGTCACAAACCCACTCCCACAATGTTCTCTGCTCTCTGGCCTAACTGCAGACAGTATAGATTGTTCAGCATTGATTTGCTCTACATTTGTTAGAGCTAAAAGCTACATGCTGATCCACTGTCAAAACACAATCACACAAGAACCGTTTCACTCCCAGTCCAACCATGGAAATTTATTTTATATCCACATGCCACATGGGCAGCTACACTTTAACATTCACAAGCCGCTTTCACTATTTTACCAAAATGCTTGACGTTTCTGATGAACCATGACTATAATTATGTTTGGCTTCCTGCCCAGAAAACCAAAAAATAGAGAAACCTACCATCATGTGGCCTAAATCCAAAAAAGTGCTGCCTGTGGTCATTGCCCAACATGCTCCCAGTAGCAAGTTCATTTTTTTTTGTCAGGTGAAAATCCTGTACAGCAGCTTTGCCACAATCAAAAAATTTACATTAACAAACAGGTGGTTTTTCAAATTTTACAATAGACTGTGAATGCTGAACTTTTAAGTGAAAACACTGAAATGGCTGAAAATGAGTTCACACACAGTGCTTACTGCCGTATGAGGGGAAATGTGTATTTGTTGATGCCAAACCAACAAGAGAAGTGGTTTTCTTCGAACTCCAATTAGAAAGGCACACAGACTAAAACAGAAGAGGAAGAAAAGAGGAGGGCAAGTTTACAGTAAATGGAAAAGGTCTGTGTTAAGACAAGGCAACGCAGCTTTACTTATCCAGCACATGCCAAAGAGGCATTTCAAAGTGCTCTACACAGGCAGGGAAAAGCTTTATAAGAAAAAAACAAACAATTAGCAATCAAAAATCAGAATAAAATCAATTAAAACAGAATAAAATGACATTTAAAAAATACATACAATTAAAATAAAAATACAAATAGACAAAGATAATAGCAGACCAGAAATACAGTTATAGCGCAGTTAGAGTATAAGTTAAATAAAATTGTATTGGAGAAACCAATCAATCAAAGGCAAAGGAGAATAGCAGAAATTTAGATTTGAAAGTGGCTAGAGTTGGGGTACATTCAACAACATCAGAAAGTATGTTCCATCTGTGTGCAGCATAGCAGCTAAATGCAGCTACACCCTGTTTGGTTCTTACTTGAGGTGCTACCAGCTGACGGCTACCTAAAAATCTAAGAGCCCTACTGGGTTTATATTCTTCAGAGATATCCAAAATGTATTTTGCTCTTATACTCTTTAGTTATTTACAGTGGCTTCAGAAAGTATTCAGACCCCTTTCACTTTTCTTATACTTTATTGTGTTGTGACTTTAATTGTAAATGGAAAACATTTATTTTTTTGCCCATCAGTCTATACTCAGTAATCCATTATAACAAAATCGAAACATGTTTTTAGAAATTTTTGAAAATGTATTCAAAATCAAACAATGAAATCTCTTATTACAAAAGTATTTTTGACTTTTTGCTGTGGCACTCCACATTTTGGTCAGGTGCACCCGGTTTGCTTTAATTATCCTTGGGATGTGTCTAGAACTTGATGGACTCTACCCACTCTATTACTCACACTGCCTGTTGGGACAAAAATCAACGTATGAAATCCAAGGAATTCTCGGTAGATCACTGCGATGGCGAGGCATAGATCAGGGCAACCATCTTTTAGTGTTCCCAGGAGCTCAGTGGCCTCAATAATTGTTAAATGGAAGACGTGCAGAACCACCAGGACCTTTCCTAGAGTTGGCTGTCTGGCCAAACTGAGAAACCAGGCAAAAAGAGCCTTCATCAGGGAGTTGACCAAGAACCCAATGGTCACTCTAACTGCAAAGATGGGAGAACCTGCTGGAAGGACGACCATCTCAGCAGCACTCCATCAATCAGGCCTTTACTGTACAGTGTCTAGACGGAAGCCAATTTGAGTAAAAGGTATATGAGGGCCCACTTGGAGTTTGCCAAACGGCATTTAAAGCTGAGAGCATGAGGAAAAAGACTCTATAGTCTGATGAGACAAAAAAAATCCCAATTGGAGTTCTGCCCAAAAAAGTCTTTGGGCAGAACTCCAAGCAGTGTCTGTCGCATTCTCAGCAGCAGGGATAAGGATATTGGTCAGATTTGAGGGATGGGTGAATTGGATAAACTGCCCAATTCCAGGTGTGCAAAGCTTGTAGAGAATTACCAAAGAAGACCCAAAGCTGTAATTGCTGCCAAAGGGGATTCTAAAAAGTTCTGAATTAAGGGTCTGAATATTTAAATGAGAGATATCAGTTCTTGATTTTTAATTAATTTGCAAAAATATCTTAAAACGTGTTTTCACATTGTCATTATTGTTTACTGAGTGTAGACTGAGGTGCAAGATGGCAATTTAATCAATTTAAAATTAAAACTACAACACAATGAAGTGTACAAACAGTGAAGCAGTCTAAATACTGTCTGAAGCCACTGTATAAAACACCAGCAGCACACAAATCTATACTGTAGGTAACTGGTAGCTGGTGTAAACATTTAAGAACGGGAGTTATGCGATCAGTTCTCCTGGTTCTTGTTAGAACTCTGGCTGCAGTGTTCTTAATTTGCCGAAGTTGTCTTGTCTCACTCTCTTGTCTGCTCTTCCCCTAAAGACCAGACAAGAGAGTATTACAATAGTCTGCCCAGCTTGACATAAAGGCACGAATGACTTTCCCTTCTTATCTGGACATGACACCACTAATTATTGCTAAATGTCTGAGATTATTAAATGCTGATTTAGCTTTTTCCTTGATGTTGCTGCTGAAGCTCAGATCTAAGTCAATTAACATACAAAGATGTCTAACTTGGATTTTCATCTTTATAGCTCTGAAATCAGGCTCAATCATTTTCCCTCTTGATGCCAGATACGAAGATTTCTGTCTTTATTTAACTGAAGTAAGTTTAATTGCATCCAGCTGTTTACTTTCTGTGTACGGACAGAGTGAGTCTAGGGGCCCATTGTCATTTGGTAAAAAGAGCTAAATAGATCTGAGTGTCATCTGTGTATCTGTGATAAGTAACATTATTGCCGTGTATGATTTGACAAAGAGGGAGCATGTACAGGTTAATAACAGCGGCCAGAGAATCGAACCCTGGGGGACTCCATGCATGATGATACAGTCAGATCACTTATAGACAAAACATAGCCTCTGCCTTTGAGACATGATCTGAACCAACTGAGAACGGTAACTGATACATGACTATACCTGAATGATAAGAAGTATTTTATGGTCCATAGTATCAAAGGCTGTGCTAAGATCAAGCAGCACTAAAAATGATGTTTTACCTGAATCAGTATTCAGCTGAAATTTGGTGGCTAGAGTGAATTTCTCATTTGTCATTACTGACTTAGAAAGCAGTCAGTGAATAGTTTTGTGGTCTTGTCCTGTATTTGAAGGAAACACCTTTCAACCTGAGCCCTATTCACATAATTTTGGCCATTGTGGCTGAGGGTAATGCTAATTTGCATTCACCAAAGATTTGGGTAACAAATAACAATGTATATGAAGGCATGCAGCTAAGGTCCCTTGAGCTTTTGATTTGAATTTAAATTTTAAATAAATCATTTTTAATGATTGTCTCTGAGTCTGGCGAAAATAAACATAGGAAGCAGCCCTCTGTAGTAGCTTACTGTAGTTAACTGATTAGTGGGCATCTTGCCCCGGCAGTGTTTCCCAACGCAGTTACCTACAATGGCTAATCAAGGGTACCTTTTTCTGTGTTTACTTTGATTATTTGGACAGCTTTAAGAGATTCATACTGTTTGCCTGCCATAGGCTATGTTGTTTTGTTAAGTTATCAGTTTAGTTATCTCTGCGTGGTAAGTGCAAAGTTGGAATGACCCATTACCAGAACACCAGCAAATAAGAGCCCAGGTTGTAAAAATCAGGAATTTACATTTAACTGAATTTAGTTCTCTATTGAATGAAAGTCCTGACATTTAGTCCCAACTGACTCATCTGTTCACTTTTGCTGCTGGTTTTGCTTCTTCTTTGCTGAATTTCTTTTGACAAAAAAATGTCAGAGATTGACTGGCAACGTTGAGAGTCCCTCTGACATTTAAAGGGTCAAACAGACCTTCTGATTGTTCCCCAACATGCTATAGAAATGAGGAACTTGTGCAAAAGTGCAGTATTTCTATCCCAAAGCTTCTGAAGCCAGTGCATAGGTCACTGAGTGGGAGTGTTACTATTTTTAAACACAACTTCCTGCAGACATACAATATGCACACACATGAACACATCTCCTCTTTAAACCTTAAACAGGAAATTGTGAGCCCATTCTACATCACCATTTGACCATATCAAGAGGATAACATCTAGTTCACAAGGTAAAGATATAAAACTGTTTAAACCTATTGGAAATATAGAGTAACCTTAAAAGTTAGACAGTAACAGATATGGTCGAGTTTGTAGTCCAAGGTTCACAAAAATGAACAATATTATTTTAAAGATGTATTAACTAATATTTTTATTTTAACATTAGTGTGTAATGTGAAAGGTTCACTTAGGGGAGAACCCTTCAAAGAATTATCACCTAACTTTGCAGTTCCCCTGAGCTCAAAGGATCATATTAGCATCAGAGGAGGACATAGATGGTGAATGTAGAGGGAGGACAGGAGTAAATGACCGCTGCCTGGTTGTTGCCAAGTGTCGTGAACGTTGCCATAGAAATGGCCCAAAGTTCAGACCATGGCAAACACAGGTAAGTGTTTGGCTGAGAGACAGAGTGAGAGATTGGGAAAAAATAAGGTGTGCTTTTACACCTCCATACAGTAACAGTCATTTGGAAATGATTATAGTTGACGTTTTTTGAATTTAAGACAAGTTTAAACTATAAAGTTTGTAGTAGGAAAACTGAATATAAATGTACATGCAATGAAGTATGGATAAAAGACAGCAACAGAACCAATTCAGACACAAAATTTAGAATATGGGTAAGAATTTCCTAATATGAAGAAAAAATACTATACAGTAACCCCCATATTGTGTAAGCATATACAGTGCATGTTACATTTCCTGGACTAAAAGCTAACACCATGCTAATAATTCCTGTTTTTTTCCCCATTTACCTTTAGTTATTGCAGGCCTGTATAAAGTAGTTAAGTCTAATTAAAAGAATAGTTTTTCACAGTATGCGAAATACTAACACTAATTAATACCTTGCAGAGAATTAGATGAAAGGACTAATACCACTGTCATGTTTGTGCGTTAAATATGCACTAGAACCAGATGGAGATTAGTTTAGCTTGGCCTAACATAAAGACAGCTAGCCTGGCTCTTTGTAAGGTTAAAATATAGACCTACCAACAACTCTCAAGCTCACTTCTGTAACTATTTCTCACTGAGGTAGCGCCCAACCACTGTTTGCCAAGGAACATTTACAGCATGCATCTCCCCAGAAGTTGCCCTTTTCTGGCGTTGGGCAATAAGGTATCACTTAGCAACGTGTTAATATAGTTAATGTGATTACTTTTTTCAGTAATGATTAGTGTCGGGGATTACAATTTCAAACTCAGTAATAACATTACAGTTACTAATCCCGTAATGCTCTATTATTTTGACATTTGGGGGATGGCTGTCCTCTGTCTTACTGGGAGTTTGATGGAGGGTTGATATCTTCGTGTGTTCAGTGGGCTGACTGGGATATGGGCAAGGTGCAGGGTTGAGGTTCCATAGTTGTTTGGTATGCATACATTCAGGAGTCACCTCCTTTTTAGAGCTGGATGGTGTGTAACTATGATTCTGAGGTCTGGACTTCTGGAGAGCTGTGTACAGTCATGGAGGCTAAACTTGCTGTTGGATGGTTATTAAATCCCTCGAAATTGTAGGGCTGCGTGCAGTGTCTGTGTTAAATACAAAAGTAACAAAATGTGTGAAGGATTTAGAGTTGTTCAAAGGCACTTTTGACACAGCTGACAGCTGAGTAATGAAAGTAAAGTAACGCATTACCTTTGCTGCTGAGTAATGGTAAAGTAAAGTAAATTACTTTTTCAATGAGTAATGTCTTATGAGCAGTTGTTTTTAGTTTTCAAGTAACTTGGCCAACACTGGTTATTTTTATATTTCTGTTTGTGCACAGATTAATCAAACAAAACACTGAACTTTAGCGGTATTGGCAGGTGTACTGTATTTTTGAACTTTGGAGAGAGAAAGTTAAGTACTTATGAACACAACAGTTAGTCTTTTTTGAAAACCTTAAAAAAAGTTCACCAGTGCTAACATAAGCCCTTTGCTTACTGTATATCCTTAAAGTGCACCATCACCAGTTTTAAAAGCTACATAGCTACTGTACTTATAACAAAATCTACTGTATTTCAAATGACAAATATAACTCACCAGACAGCTTTCAGATACAAGCCTTGTCTTAAATCAACACTGATGCCTGGAGGTGACAAGCTCGTATTGAATATTACAGGTTATAGGGTGGCTGAGTTGAAGATTAATGGTTGGTATTATCTCTTGAGCAGGTTCATCTAATTCTTCAGTTCTCAGTATTCAGAGTGATGAGAAGTCCTGTGATTTTTTTTAGCACTATGCAGTTTTTATAAATATTATGCAGTACAGGAAGAGACACTACGGAAATTATCTATATCTAGAACAACTGCTGCTAAATATAGAAGGCTTGCTTCCTTTAGAAAGGTTGAAGTAAATGCAACAAAACACACAGTAAAGGCATAGAGTTTAGATTGAAAGACTATCTGTCATTTGTGTTGCACGTTGCACTCTGCACTGCACTGAGAGTACTGAAAGCATTAAAGCTGTTTTATTTTTATGTACTTGCTTTATTTCCATTACATATTTCAAAGTTCCCTGTGGATCCATTATAGTCATCTTGAATCATGAATCTTGGGATGCTCTGCAATCTTTGCTTTCATCTGAAATTACTGAGATGTTAAGAGCAAAGGAGGTGGCAGGGAAAAAGCATGGTCTTTAAAATAACCAATATACTGCCAGACTTATTTAAGTTAAGAAATAAATTTGTTTAGACAAGTTTAATCAGATTTTTAAAAAAAATAAAAATTCTGTAAAATGGTTAAAGTGCTGAATCTGGCTCCTGCTTTTACCAACATTTCACCGAGAATACTGTTTTTGATGCAATTAAATGATATTTTAAGGATGACTACATTACTAATGCTTATTTGTTGAGAACACAATGTAATTGACCTCTAGTGATCTGTTTCAAGAGGTAAATAATGCTGGCTCACAATAACCTATTATAATTGTTGGTACAGTTTGTAAAGAAAATAGCTGCAGGCACTGAAGGAAACCTTCTGGGTCCAGACTTCCATTACTTCAAGTTTTGAATCAAAGTTGAAGCCAAATGTCTGTTCATTCACATGTGAAGCAAAGTTGCAAGAGTCAATCAAACAGTACTACAACATTCAATTATACAAGCTTGAATTATTGCACTTTGATAATAACACATACAAGTGTTAGTCATGTTTAATTATTTTTTTTGAATATAACTGTTTCTTTTCTTAATTATTAACGTTTTTATACATATACATTTTTCTTGTTTGTAACAACTGTTTTTGCCATATACATATATGGCATATATAAATACATGTTTATCTTAGAATAGGAGACAGAGCCTTCAGTTATCAGGCTCCTCTACTGTGGAACCATCTTCCAGTTTGGGTCCAGAAGGCAGACACCCTCTCAACATTTAAGAATAGGCTTAAAACCTTCCTTTTTGATAAAGCATACAGTTAGGGCTGGCTCAGGCTTGTCTTGAACCATCCCCTAGTTTATAGGCCTTGACTGCCGGGGGACTTCCCATAATGCACCGAGCTCCTCTCTCCTCCTCTTCCTCTCCATCTGTACGCATTCATATGGCATCAATACTCGTTACTAACTTGGCTTCTTCTCTCTCACATAGTTTTGTCCTTTCCCCTCTCTCTCCTCTCTCTTCCTGTCGCTTTCTTCAGGTATTTCTGCCCTTGGTGCTGCAGAGTCTGGATCTGTGACTTCATACCACCTACTGCCCCCTTTTAACAGGTTTCTACCTGTTAAAAGGGAGTCTTTCCTTGCCGCTGCCGCCAAGTGCTTGCTCATGTGGGAATGTTGTGTCTCTGTAAATATAACTATAAAGAGTACGGTCTAGACCTGCTCTACATGAAAAGTGCCCTGAGATAACCTCTGTTATGATTTGGTGCCATATAAATAAAATTGAATTGAATTGAATTGAATTGAATTGAATCTAATATTATTTTTGGTATGTATGTTCAAAAACATATTGAAACAATTTGAGAAACTATTGTTCACAGTGGGAATAACACCAATACAAAGAGTTTGAAAAAAATGAATTACTTAACTTTCTTCCTCATTTAAATTGGGATTCTTTAACAAAAGAGTGGCAATACCTCGAACAACAGAATAAAGATTATACAGTCAACTTAAATGTTCATCATGCTATGCTGATATTATTTACATCTATGCTGCAGATGGAACCCCAGGATCTTTTATACTATATATCATGGCAGATAGATTTATAGTTGCTGACTAGATGAGAAATCATCATTGTCATCTTAATGAGAGGGCAGGGCTCGCTTAAACATTGTCTACTGTTCATGATTGTGGTTCTTTTTAATAAGCTATCTATTTACATTTCATTGTTTTTGGGATCTGTGGTTTGGGCTTGTTACCCTGGCACTCTGGTACAACTTTACCAGCCATTACATTAAAGTGGTTAAGACTAAAATGACTAATTTCCTATAGAACAGGTTTCCAATCAAAATAGCCTGAGGTGGATGAGATTCATCCAGCTACAAACTGCCTTCTTCCTAAAGTCTTTCCCACTACCTCCCCACCAGCACCTTTTATTGGCCTGACTTAAAGATAATATGTGAAACCATGTTTCACATATTAAGCCAATTTATGGTTACTGCCTGCCTTCAGATGGACGTGCTTCTATTCATACTACAGTCGGTATGTGTACAGGGACACTTTCTGTACATACACTCTGGAAACCCTGATGGCGACCTCCTGACAGCAAGAAGAGCTCCTTTGTTTGCCGTATTTGGCTGAACAACATGAAAAAGATAAAAAAGGAACACTGATTGACACTCAACAAGAACAGAGCAAACCAGTAACAAGGATAGGAAATAAACAGGACATATGTCCGTATGGTGCACAAAATAACTGTTCAGTATACTTGTGTGGTGCATGCACAGTAGGTGTGCTTGCAGTGCAGACAGTCTGCGTGGACCCAAATATTTAGGCTACATGCCAACATCTGCACAGGGTCTGTGCGGACCCTCATGGATTTGGGCTGATGACAATTTATGCTAGACCTGAGCGGACACAGGAAGCATGGATTGGCCTTAATTGTAACAGTTGTTGTAGCTGCCTGGGATTATTTAAGATGCAAGTATAATTTTTATGCTAGGGAAATGTTAATTTGTTCGTCTTAATCGATCAACAAGAATCTTCTTCTATGAACCTGTACTTTTACATCATCAAGGAAAAGCTACTAATTCTTCAAAGAAACCCTTTAAGAAATTATGATGAGGAAACTCTTACTTTACTCTCAAATATTATACTTTATTTAGTTAATGCAGAAGCTAACAACTATAAACAGTAAAAATGGATGCAAATGAAATGCAATGTTATAAATTAAGTAATACAGGGATATTAAACAATCAAATAATTCTATTCCTTTCCTATCATACCTAAAAGCTGTTCTACTCACAACCATCCTTGGGCTCTGAAGAATAAGGTTGGATAAAGACACAATCCAGAAAACTTCAAAGATGTAAAAAGTCCAAGAATTTAAAAAAATGTTGTCAACAAAGTTCAGATGTAGTTGTTGTACGGTGTGAGGACAAATGTTTAAAAAATGTTTTAAAAATATTGTTTAAAGGCCTTGCAGTCTTTCAATGCCTCCTGCGGCCGTCAAAGGGTTCTTTCCTGGCTCAGTTCAATCCGAGAGCTTCTTCACGGCAAAGTTTTTCTACGTCTCAGGGATGAAGTTCTTCTGTCTGAGTGATGCAGTGTCCCCTAGGAATCAATGGCGACCAAGACAAGTTTTGCCACTGATTGCTGCTGTGCTGCAACACTGTTATCCCTACATGGACAACTTCTATAAAGTAACTTGTAATCACAAGGTTAGTTTGGGGGTGCAGCAGATGGCGTGATCATTGTCTTGACACAAACATCCCCGATTCTTGTAAGTTCTATTGCTTCACTCAGGTGATGAACTACATGTGCAGGACACGTTAGGGCATGAGACGGTATGTCTATCTATTGTTGCTAACCAAACGTTGTATTTTGATCAAGGTGCTAACTATTTCCACAGCCATTAATGTCTGCTCGACATCCTTCCATCAGCCTTTTAACTTTCCTATTTCATCATTACACACACGTACATCAGGTTAGAAAAAAAGTAAACGTTACATTTCCTCTGAATCAATCTCTATAGCTATTTAAGGCCACATTTAAGGCCTACCTCACCTGTGCGTGACGGTTGCGGAACATCTTGGTTTTCATTTGGGCGCAAGTGTTAATAGATTAGAGCAGCCCCGTGTGATACGCTTGTCTTAGGTGCAGCTCAGGCTTTGCTGCAGCGACGCTTCATCTAGCGTTTTGGCATCTCGCCTGTTTTACAGGCTCCAGCCCCAGTAGTGCTCGAAGCCATGACTCTTGGAGCTGAGCGTGTTTTTACAATAGCACTCCCAGGAAATATGCTGATTGCAAATGTACATGTCAGTAGGCCACCCACCTCTTATTAGAGGGCGTCAGGTCTTATTTTTAGTATACATTTCATGATGTAAATAAGTCCCAAACTGTTGACTATGTCTGTATAACAGCATTGGTCTTGAAAGGTTCAGGACGATTTAAAACAGTAGATGGCATGTTGAGCCATTTTCAACCCATGAAATGTCAGTTTTTATAACTATGTTAAGAAATGTCAATATCATTGATCATTGATGTTTCACCACAGTACAGTCATATCATTTAGTTTACAGCTCAAAAAACATGTTTAAGTGTCCAGTTCCTCTTTAAACTATTTGATTCTTTTCATAAAACAATCCTAAATTGTTTTTTTTAAACATCAATCAACATCATCATTCTGAAATCGGATTTCATACATTGAACTGTTATCATAATACAGAAATTTCCATGGACATTTAATGATTCAGTGATTCAAATTTTCTTTCTCTTGGCCTTGGATCCTCTTTTGTTGATGGCACATCAGGTAGCAATGACATCCATTTTTCTGGCTTCTTCAACAGCCAGTCGAATGCTTTTTTGCAGCAGGTAATTGGTACTTTATAATTTGGTAGCTACTTACTATATATCATTATTGTGTATCGGTTATTATGGACAGACCTGTTCCAAACACACTGACAACATACTGCATCAATCAACACATCACTGATGTTAGCATGAGTAGTCCCTCGCAATTACATCAACAATACCCATGATACAAAATATTCATTTAAAATGTAAAATGAAATGAATTATGGATGGACTGTTTGCCATTTCCCAGAGGATAGCAATGCAACCATCAACTTAACTTTTAACAGGCCAGAAGGAACTATTAGTTTGCAATGGTGCTACTACATTTCGTCTACGTTTGCAAATGAAAATGTGCAGCTTTGAGATCAACGCATCATGCGTAGTGTACCCTTTTTGTCATTGGGTTGATGTGTACATGCCAGCCTACTCAGGGACAAAAGGCCCTGATTCATTCAGTCTTCTTGGGTTTTTATCAGTGAAACCAAATATGAATAAAAGCCGATGCATTCAAGATGACACTATATGATTTCTGAAGCACAAATTTGGTATTATATTTATCATCAGTTAATGGAGGCTCAGTATATGTACTGTTTTTCTTCAGTAGAAGTTTTGAAATACCAGATTGCTAATAATTCGACAAGAAAGCAATGTTATGCAAATAAATATGGTTCAATTATGTGTGTGTGTGTGTGTGTGTATGTGTGGGCTTGTTTCATTATAATAGTGGGGTCCAAAAACCAGGATCCCACTATACTTCTGTGGTCCAACAACTTTGTGCGGACCCAAACGCTAGACCCCACCACTTTAAATGGCCTTTAGGGTTAAGACTTGGTTTTAGGGTTAGGGTTATGGTTAGGTTTAGGTTAGGGTTAGAGTAAGGATAAAGGATAGCAGTTAGGCATTTGGTTGTGATGGTTAAGGTTAGGGTAAGGGGCTAGGGAAGGAATCATGTCAATGATGGGTCCCGATGAATATAGTCAAACAAGAATGCCTGCTTGTTGCTGTTGGCAGTTCAGTGTGAACAGACTGTGTGAACAAGGAGAGATTATGTTTTCACTGCTGGTCCTGTCCTTACCTCTACTGACAGGACACATCGAGTGGAATTTGGGTTTGTTCAAGTTAATCTTCCAGTCTGAGGTTTATATTTGGAAACTGTGTGAGTGTGTGTGTGCTGTCAGTCTTCCACCCCGTTAACTGATTAAATCATAGACACCCACATCATTCAGACTATTGACTACGTTAAGTGATATTTGGCTCCATTCCTTTCCAGTTTTTAAGTATTCCAAGACTACAATTCTGTTTCTATGGTATACACATGTTAGCTGTAGTTGTAGTTGTGTTGTCGTTCTGCCTGCCCTAGAGGTGCCCTCCTGTTCTTTCTCCCAAAGGCCCTAATCTACTTCTTCTGTGAGGTCTGAAAGAAGTACTTTGGGTGGAGTTGTGTGTGTTGACCGCATCTGACACACACATCTGGAAAAATTCATGGAGACGCAGCCACACACTGATAACAAGAGGAAGAAACTCAAACTAACGAGTAACTGTGAGGACCACGCCATATCCGTCTAGAGCTACATACGCAGTCTCTCATTGCCTGCGTGGACTACATGCCACGTTCTGACCTCAATGAATGTTTATGTGTGTGTGGGGTTGAGGGATGGGGGAGAAAAGATGAGAGGCAGCCCTGTACGGTAATTAGTGAGGTGCTGAGGTTAGAGATGACAGCAAGGCAGGGTGGGCTGCGGCTCTGTGCTGCATGTTAACCTGATTTTCAGCTTCTTTCTCATTCTATTTCTATTCTCAGCCTCCCTTTTGGTAAATTTAAAGTATTTTTATGGCTGAGTAGATTCACAATACACAATTACAGATTTAACTAGTGCAGCTGGCAGTATTGATTAAGTTGGGTATGCACAGATTCAAAGGAAGGAATAGAGAAGGCTTGGAACCACAGCTGGTGTCGTTTGGACATAGCTTGCTTGTTGCTCAGTCTATCAGGCTACAGACGCTGTTTTGTTGGGACTTCTCTGATACACCCTGTGAACCTATGTGAATACAACTTAAAGTCAAGAATAAAGACATTGATATTGATGATATTTTTCTTGGGAGTTGGCAGAGACAAAAAAAGAACTAAAAGGAGAATGAATATTGGAATTACAGTCATTGGATGGACAGAGACACATCTCCAAATTGTTGTTATTGTTTCTCCATGTCAGCTAGATGTGTAAATAGGCAACTGTTTGCTAACATGTTCTATAAAAACCCATTATAATGTGATAAAATCTCAATGCCTTGTTTGCAACTTGTTGCGCTGCCCCCAGGTGGCCAAACAAAAAAAGAAATCCCATATTGAGCTATACCTGTGCAGATAGGGAGCCTTGCTGCTCTACAGTACATTGCATTAGCCCAGTACTAAATTGCACTAACATTGCAAACTAAAATGTAACTGCTGGATTAGTTTTGTTGTGTCAAGGACAACTTCAGGGCAAACGTTCAGTAAAACAAAAAAAAACAAAACAAAAAAAATCTCCTCCATTACAACCTTTCATGTTGCAAACTGTCAGGAGTCAGCTACTGTTCCATATTTTTCTAATGCTGGGTGATTACAAATGTGAACTGCACCAGCTCCTTGCCTCACTCTCTGTCAGCTGAAACAAGCATTTAATATCACACATACAGTATGTAAACCATCATGTGGGAACAAGATAAATACAGACACCTTGCAGTTAATCACAGGCAGAGCCAACAGGATTATATGTTAGATAAACTCTGACAATCACAGCCTTTCATCCGAACCATTGAACTAAAGTCAGTAAAATTTCAAGCAACATTGCACATAAGGAGCACTGCACAAAATAAAGCAGAAAAAATAGATTTTATTTGACTTAAATTATTTCAATGTAGGACTAGTACTGTGGTTGTGCCCTACAATGTTTCCATCATTTAGGTTTATCAATGAACTCTTCACACACACACACACACACACACACACACACACACACACACACACACACACACACACACACACACACACACACACACACACACAGACAGACACACACACACACACACACACACACACACACACACACACACACACACACACACACACAAACACACATACGCGCACACACACATACACACTATCCACTGCACATCTGTCCACCCTAAATGTAGCTTTAGTGAGATACACATATTTCAACAAAGTGAGTATAATCCAGAGTAAATATCATTCAGCCAATCTCATTCAGATGGATTACAAAGAGGAACCGTTCCCTCTCCAAATCCTCTTCCAGAAAAACCCACTTTGAACATGTTGATGCTATAATCTTGGGCCCTTCAGTTTACATTAGTGAACATAAAGTAGTCGCTTACCAAAGCCAATGGATAAAGATTAGCCTCTGTAACAAAGTCTCTTTAAAGAAGTCCACTTGTGTCCACTAGACACTTGTGTATTAAATAAAGTGATGTTTAGACCTTAATTTTCATGTCCATTTCATATTTTGGAACACTGGTGAACTGATAGCAGGTGTGGTTTTAATTTTCTTCCCAAGGCAAACCCTTTGTCCTTGTTTCTAATTAGAAACTGTGTGAAATGTTTTTTTATGGTGGGGGATGAATTTTATGTTTCTCCTTTTAAAGAAGATCCTTATGAAAATTTTCTTTGGAGTCTTGTCTTATCTTGGAAAAAGAATCTAACACCCTCCACGTTTTATCTCAAATAATAAAACAGTACTGGTAAAGTTCTTTAAACCAAGTAACTGAAAGAGGAAAAGCAGAAGTAACTAAACAATAATTAAACATCATTTTCACAATAATTTCACAATATTCACAATTTTCCAATATTCAAATGAGAAGTGAAATTAGAAATTGCTAAATTTCTACACATGAAGTGCTCTTTGCTGGAATTTACTCACTCATCATTTGCACATATAATATATTGTGTTTTTCAAAATGGTCCTCTTGGTCCCAGCTACTTGTTTGATTGTTTGATACAAAGACATGATGATTTTTTTTCCTCTGGATTTGGGATAATGCATTTTTATGACCCATGACACGCATGAAAAACAATTTCACATGGGAAGTTTTAAATAAAATAAAAATAAAATATCCTCCCCTGCTGACCCAAAACCCTCAACAATACTACCTTACCCATTTTCTGACCCTTAAATTATTTTCATACAGTTCCCTACCAGTGCTTGTAAAAGTGTGGTGCCTCCACGACTGACACATTCCGTACAAGTCTGGTTTATGACATTGCTGTACACGTATCACTGTCATGGTATCTACAGTAAACAATCATGTACGGTCCTCAGCAAAAGAAGTGACAGCTGGAAATATCAAGTTCTTAAAACGTCAAGAGATTTTGGTACAGGAACTGTTTCCGTTTTTGTACAATCAATCGCATTGTTCTGTCTTTTATTTCAATCTTGTTTCTGTATGTGATTTTTTCAGTAGACCTCCATCACGAGTGAATAGAGTCATGCTGATTTATGAAACACTCACATCTTTTATGACAATGTGGAAAAACCTTTTGGATGTTGTCCAAAAAGTGGAGTAGCTCCATCTCTTCTCTGTAATAAATCAGAGAAGAGAACTATCATGTTTATAGATTTAAGACTCATTTGTCTTCACTCTTCTGTCTGACAGTCAAAAATCACAAGGATCAAATATTCAAAAGTAGTTTAAGAGGTTACTATCTTGTAATATATTACTGAAGATGTTCAGGAACAGCATGGCATGGTATTAAAAGGTAACATGCCTGAGGAAACACACACACACACACACACACACACACACACACACACACACACACACACACACACACACACACACACACACACACACACACACAGCATGAGCAGTGAGCAGGACAGGAAGGACAGCAGTTCAACCGTTGGTCACAGTGCCACCTCTGCTCTCCACTCTGTTTCTCAATTGGATTTCAGGTTACAACAACAGAACTACAAGCCGAAGAGAACAAAGTATATGTGTGGTTTTGAGTGTTTGTGTCTGTGCTACAATGTATGACGCATGAGATGATTTCTATAATCTCCTCTTTCACAGAGCACAAGTGAGGTTAATGTGTAGTCCCCTTAGTGGACAGTTAGATGTCTGCCTTCTATTCTTTTGAGCCTGAAACTTCCATTGATGCTGTTGCCACTTTGATTCCAAAATTGATCCGATGATGAACTCTTGATTAAAAAGGAGAGTACAGTATATGTGGAAAAAAAATCTATATCGGGAGCCCTTTTCAGAATGGAAGTGCTTTGGAGACTGGGGGTGTTCTTGACCAAACTGCTCTGAGTTTTCACATATTCGCGCAGTGTGATTTTCACATCATTACATTCTGAGAGTTGTGTTGCAGGTACCGCCCACTGTAATCCTGGATGTCTGCTGACGCCTATTATGTTTATTTTCTGAAACAACAGGAAAAGATGAGAGAGCTCCAAATCAGTGAAAACCCAGGAGAGATGGATCAGGTGGGATATGATTCGTTGCCAGCAGCTTTAGTCAGTCCAAGTATGATTTTTATACTACTGAATGTAATAGGCTTCACTGACAACATGCAGGGCAGTAAAGACTGATCAGTAATTTTGGTTGTATCTGTATTTATGCCACACTTGATGAAATATATGTAAGCCACTCAGATTGACTCATGGAGACTAGTTGTTCTATGTTATTCAGACTGTAAAGCCTTCTGAGACAAATATGTGTTTTTGGACTATAAACTGTGTATAAAACGGATTTGTCTTGACTTGAGTACCTTGATGTGACACTGTGTATTATTCAGGAGTAGGACTAATATGATGTTCTTTGCTGTTGTGTACATTTTGGTAATTGTGAAATTTATTGCAAAAGCAATCTCTTTTGTGATGCATTATTTAAAGCTGCGCTAATTGACATTTCTATATTAACAATGGGTCAAATTCATAGACATGAAAGGGGTCATTTGAAGTGACAAACCCACGGAGAATTATTATCCAACTCTGCAATTCCCCTCAGCTCCAAAGAATACTTAGTGTCTTTAAGCTCACTGTTTTGGTTTTACAGTCCTCAACTTTACTGTTTTGGTTCAGTCTCACTGCTCACATAACCCTCAGTTCCAGGAACAGCTGCTTTCTGTGAAAAACCTCTGATAAACCACCTGTACACTACCTGCCCAGCATCAAATGACAGACAAACAAAGTTAGCAACCCAGATGATGAACACAGTGGAGACATTTTTATCAGGACATGGTGGAAAACCAATACAAAGCTAAAAAGAGAGTGAATTTTGGACTTGCAATTATCAAGTGGCCAGAAACATGATTCCAAATTAATTCTAATGCTCATTTCTGTATAAATAGACAACTGTTAGCTAACATGTTACCCATATACCTCTGTGACATTCAGCATGTTCTGGAGTTCTCCCCCCAAGTGGCCAAAAGAAAAAAAAAAAAATTGATGCTGCTTTAAGGAGGTTGAGATGTATAAAATTTGTTAACATATGTGCAATGACTTGCACTCATGCAATATCATAATCCTGCATAAGGCTGAAACTGGATTTTAGAACAACATGAAAAACATGAATAGAAATGTGGAACCTGTGAATTTGAGGATTTTAGTATGAGATGGATGGAAACTTGGTTGACAATATTTTGTTAAATTGAGCTGTTTTCTGTAATCTGTAACTTGCATATGTTCAAAGATGTCAGCAAAGATGACATGTGGCATTTGTGTACTTAACCTTGTTATTGTTGCTTTGCAGTGAAAATCTTATCGACTGATCTGTTAATATGAATGTGAAAATGCTATTTACTGGAGTGATGAAGTGAGATATCAATGGCATAATCAGATGAACAGATGTCACCTGACAACCTCAATTACCTTTTCTGAATATTTCAAATATCTACTATTCAGATAGATCTAATAATGATAAATCAGGAAAAACTTTCAGGATATCTATGTACCCACTGCTTATGAGCAGAATATTCCCAAATTAATAAACCTGCTAAATGGAGATGTTTTGGTTCAAACATTCCAAACTGGTGTTGTTTGTAGGAACTTTGGTTTAACACCAAAACTAAGCACCATATTTTGATGATGATGGATTGAAATACAGCAAAATAGCATCTCATGCGAACAGGGTTTAAGGCTACATCCATCTCTCAGCATTAGACTGTGATTCTTTGGGACAATTTACGACCAAAAGCAATAGAATTTAGCAGAAATCCACCCAGCCATGCTGGCACATGAACTTACCAGCATGGATGTAGTGAACAAGACAGATGGAGGATACAAAGAAGTCGGGAGGATGGCAGACATACAAGAGTGATGGGGGAAGAGAGAGAGAGAGAGAGAGATGAGAGATGTAAAGGACAAACACCCACATGAAGGCAAGATGAAAAGATGAAGCCCTTACAGTCTGAGGAGAAATGAAAGAGAGAAGGAGAGTAAAGAGGATGGAGCAGAGATTGGTAAGTGAATTTTGATCCATGGTCTGGTCTCTAATCAGCTGTACAGGGTCTAATTACGGCTAAAGTATTCACATGCTATAATATTACAGTCCATCTACGTGTGTCTATATATATATTTATATATACAGTATGCTGCCTATTAAACACAGCCTACATACGCTAGTTTAAGGTGGGTGCACTCCCTGACCCTGAGTTCCATCTTATTTAGTTAGTTAAACTCATACTTTATCCCAGAATTATATTAAATTGACACAGGTGTAAGATTTAGTTGATGGGCTAGGTTCATTCTACATCAATGCAAAACAGTTTTACTTGTATTTACCTGATTTTTAAACAAATTAAATAATTGTCATTATGTTGAACTGTTGGATTACAAACTGGGTAAAGGGGGCAATTTCCCTGGGGCCCTAGAACTCCAGTAGCCCCTAAAGCTCCAGTCTTTCTGTGCATCAACTGGTTTGTGCTAATGTAATTCTACTGAATCTGTTGAATCTATCTTTAAGACCTTCATTATTTCAATTTTGTGCTTATATGTTGCATATTCTTAAATTCATATGTTAAATCATATTACCATAAAGCACATCAGGTAGTATTTGAAGGAATCATCGATAAGAATGTTTAACCTTAAAAAAATGACCACCAGGAATTATATTGTGTTAAATCCTGATACTGGAGGACTGGAGGTATTGAAGTAACTGTGAAAGGACTGTTAGTAGTTAAAGGTGACTGAATGAGCTTCAGAGGGGTTTGCTATGGATGAATGTAATCTCAGAGACATGGAAATCTGTTTTCCTTGGGCCCCCCCCGAAGTCGCAGCCTTTACTTCTGTTTGCCCCCCAGCCACCAGAAAGGTGTGGGCTAAAGCTTTTGTAGTCTGCAGGAAAGTTGAGACAGAACACCGTAATGATCCGCCCCAGGGCACCGCCAAGCTCCCCCATCAAAGTCCTGTGCAGGTACTGTAGCTCCTACATTAGAAATGTGTGTGTAAGCTAATGTATTTTCATCACCGAATGTGACCTGTCTTGTTGTTATGGAGAACCCACGCGTGGCATGGTCACTGACCCATGTTTATGGATGCAAGTTTTTTTTGAGGGTATGTAATCCTAACTATTACAAAGTCTACCCCCCCCTCTAAGGCAGGCCTTGGCCACTATAACTCCTACGGACTCTCATGGCATTTACAGGCAGCATGAGCTGGTCCCAGGGTGGTGTAAAAGGATGTGTGTCCAATAAAGGCAGAGACATCCCCCAGCATACAAACCTAGACACCAGATTGCCAAGGGCAAACCACAGAGCAGTCTGCTAAGTTTTTCAGAGCTGCCTTCTAAGTGGCAGGGTGTTTTTGCAGCTAATGAGGAGGCTTTTGGCTGCATGGGCTAGTGCCGAGTTATGATTGATATTGGTGTAGTGCAGGAGAGTGCAAGCCCTGGGCAGCCCCAGTTGTATTGGTGAGAAAGAAAGATAGATCATGAAGGTTTTGTGTGGATTATCACCGACTCAGTGCTACCTATAGTCTTTTCCTTTGCCTAAGATAGAGGAGTCATTGACAGGAATGCAAACAGAGAGAAGATGCCATTTACAACCCCAGTTGGCATGTTTGAGGTGACCAGGATACCCTTTGGGTTGTGTAATGCCCCTGCCACCTTCCAAAGTTTGATGCAGTGCTACCTGAGGGACAAGGAACATGAGTATTTATCAGTTATTTGGATGAGCCGATTATCTTTTCAGCAGACTTAGACACATACCTATGGCATCTGGAACTAGTGTTTCCGTGCGTCCAAGAGAATGGGCTCAAGGTACAACCAACGAAGTGCCAGTTCTTCAAACGCCGGGTGAAGTACCTTGGAAATGTATTGAATTGGGGGGCATATCTACAGATCCTAGGCATGGGTTTATGCCAGTCAAGTGGTCTCCTTAGTGCCAGGCAGCTTTCAATCAACAAGCATTAGTTAGTGCACCTATCCTGGCCTATGCCGGCTCCAGCAAGCCCTTCCAGTCTATGTCAACCCATGCCAGAGGGGCTTGATGCTGTGCTTTCCGAGAGCAAGTTGGCAAGGAGCATGTCATTACTTATGCCAGTAGTAGCCTCTCCCCAACTGACAGGAATGATCACAACTAAAGCTCATTTAAGCTGGGGCTTCTTGGTTTCAAGTGGGCGGTGACTGAGAAATTTAAGAACTCTTTGTAGGGTGCTCCATTTACAATCTATATTCATAATAACCCCTTGGTTAATTTCTTACACTGCCAAATTTGGAGCCACTGAACAACGGTGGGCAGCCCAATTTTAACTCCACTTTTGTTATGAAGTCCTGGTTCTGGTTATCGGAATGCTAATTCATTATCCCGTATGCTGTAAACCATTAATCCTGATATGCTTCATGTTACAGAAGGACCAAGTGAGCACTCCAGGGCCCCAGTGGTGATACCTGAAGAACAGCATGAGATTGAGGGCAGAAGGCTACACAGTGAGGATCTGAACCTGAGCCAGGTGGCGTCAAAGGTAGCTGCAGGCAAGCTACCATAGTATAACGTAAGATATACTCTCTAACCACATACACTGAAGTTGCTACAGGATTGAGGGGCTGCCAATGCATGGTAAATGGGGTCTAAATTGGGCAGCTGCATGAAACAGATACAGGGATGTTGTGTGAGCAGCTTATACTTCTAAACTCTCATTCCCAGGCTTTATAGAAATAGTACCATCAAGCCTTGGGTCACACTGGCATGGAAAAAGTCCTGTCTGTCCTTTGAAGGAGATTATTCTGACCTGGTATGTCCTATGGTAAGTAAGTTTGGTAAGTAAACCAGGACCAGAGCCTCAGACTCCACTTCAAACTACTAAAACAAGTTATCCATTTGAAGTACTGATGACAATAAAGGCTCTGATCTCTTGCCTTAAGGATGGACCCACTCGGACACTGTATACTGGGGTTCCCAGTTAAGCCAATTTGGTAACTTATTTGGGGACCTGTCAGTGAGCTTAATGTAGGTCATGCATTGTATGTGTTAGGTGGAGATTGTTTCTGCAGGGTGAACTGTCTGTGTGACAGTAGATTGCATGGCACAGAGACTCAAAGTGACAACAGAACCAAGTGCTCATTTCATTAATGAAAGCTATGACGAAACATAATTGTGGAAAACCTATTTTTTCACAACTGAACAAGACTTAAACCAAATAAAAATTAACCTTTGAAAATGAGAACTATGACCAAATGTATTAGATTTTTTCATCAAAGATAATAAAACTAAACAATAATATGAAATATGGACAAGTTTCAATGCAAGGTCTTATACAACAACATACATAAGAGCACACACTTGTGTGCTCCTGATAAGTAAGTTATCCTTCGCAGCCCAAAATATCTCTTTTTCAGGAGATTATTTATCTGCTTGACCTGTTGCACTACTGTTAATAAGAAATGGCTTGCAAAGTTATTTGTCAGTAATATTATTTGACGTGACCTGTTCTTGGAAGAAACAGATTTATGGACTCAATATATCTACAGTCTACTGAGAATTAGTGCTCGTGGCAACAAAACAAGACAAACTACGAAAACATGCAGCAGCACACCGACCTTTATAAAAAGGTAAGCTAATGTAACTATCAAGTGCTGTAGATGTGAAAGTAACATTAACGTTACTTTCATTCGGCTTTCTTTAACGTTGCTATCAGGAGGAATGAGTAAGTTCCAGAACAAATGTTGGTGGTCCGTGGAAATCGTCTTCCAGATAAACAAAGCTCACAGTATTGATGTTATCTGACGATATAGCGTCTCCTCTCAAACTAAACTCATAAACTGAAGAGTATTTTAGTGAACAAGTGAGTGAATCCACAGTTAGCTACAGCAGGAACAACTGTACTAGATTAGAGAGAGTGATTCTGTTCAAACAGACTGGATTTACAGAGGTGAGTCAGTCTGTACTACTGCAGAGCAGAGTGACATGAACACCTTGTGAGAGACATCTGTAACCATGGCAACTGTACACTAAGAAAACGACAGCTGTGGCCTCAAAATGCTTAGAAGACATAAAAATTAAAAATGTATGACCAAAATGAAACTAAAACTAGGCTAAAACTAACAAGAATCAAATGACTAAAATTTGGCTAAGACTAATACACATTTTCGTCCTAAGACTTAAGACTTAAACTAAATCAAAACCAGTTCCCAAAATTAGCCTTGGATCCTAGTGAGTTGCTGCCTCTCTGGATGAGTAGCTGCCCAACACCTGTCTGGTCTTCAATATTGCTGTACTACCTTGTCACCGTGGTTCCTGCTGAACCACCTGCCCTGACCATCACCGCTGCCAACTCTGTGTTTGATGCTCTCAAATCTGCTGCTGAAGGGAGGAGTATATGCATGAGTTAGTCTAAGTGAGTGGGTTGTCATATCCTGCTGGTCAGGTTACTTATGTTGCTTTTGTGTATTCCTCCTCCCTGGCTGATGCGGCTTCAGCCCTGGAAAGCCCCCAGGACGGAGATGGAACACCATTCCTGGGCCTGCCCTTGGCTGCCACCGTCCTTTGCCAGCCTTCCTCCTGCCTGCTATGTCGTTGACAGTGCGTTCCTGTGCTGCCTTTGTTCCCCTCCACATCACGGCTGGCCTGACCATGCTGGTGGTGGGACATTACTACACTGACTCTGAGAGGGGATGTTGGACTTTAATTCTCAACTCACTGTAACTGCATAGGGGTTGTAAGTTAGAACGGACACTTTAACTTTTTCAAACTTTTGTGTATTCTCCTTCCTCCTGCTCTCCCTCACTTTCTCTCCACCTCTCTCCCCCTCCCTCCCCTTTTCTCTCTTTCTCCCCCACCCTCTCTCTCACTCAACCCAGCCGGTCGAGGCAAACAACTGCCCACCATGAGCCAGGTTCTGTTCAAGGTTTCTACCTGTTAAAAGGGAGTTTTTCCTTGCCGCCGTTGCCAAGTGCTTGTTCATGGGGGAATGTTTGGGCTTTGCAAATATTATTATGAAGAATACGGTCTGGACCTGCTCTATATAAAAAGTGCCCTAAGGTGACTTCTGTTATGACCTGGAAATATATAAATATAATTGAATTGAATTGAATTTGTCTAGTCTGACTCAGATTTAACTGCCTTTAGCCTTTACATCATGGGTTGTCCTTCCTAGGGAAGTTTTTATGAATTGTGGTGTTGACCTTTCTTGTAAGAGAGGAAGTTTGCAGTGTAATAATAATAGCTACTTCATGGGTGCAATAATTCCTTTGTGGATTTGATTTTATAGGTGCATAGTGTTTAATATTGTGTGTTATTTAGCTCTGGTCTCCTTTGCTGGGATACGATGATTCTACTATAAAGTAGACTACAACCCTGACACACGACTCAGTGTAATAATGTGAACTCTAAACAGGACCGTACTTTTATATAATAAGGAGACATTGTATAGGAACAATCACTGTGGTTACTGGGGAGGAGAGTTTCAGTTGGTCAAGAGACATATGTAACACAGAACTCGACAAAAGGGTTCAGCACCAAAATAAGCATTTATAGTGATATAAAATAAATATATAAAAAATCTCTATAGCACTATGCTCAACATTTCCACATTTTTAAAGAAATGTTCAGTTAGTGCAGCTTTATTTAGAACTTCTGTCCTAATCAAGCAGACCTTAAGAACCCTTTATTTTATACACATTAAATGACTTCTTTTGCAGCGTGTACACAGCAACATGCTGACCAGATGTGGTCTTAAATAGGCCGTCCTAACAAAACGTAGAGGATCAGGGTGACAATCCTATGAAATAGCTAATCCGAAAGGCTTTCAGTGAGAGGCTGCCTGTTTGATCTGCTTTGTGCTGAAGCTGACAGACACCATATCAACAGTTCATGTGCAGCATGTTTGGCCTAACCTTTTGAGTTTAACTAAAAATTTCTCAGAGAGCCTGAAACTTGGTAATTTGGCAGATTTTTTTCTTGCTCACCATACAGTGTCTAGTGGGAATCTTGTGGTGAGCATTTGCACCTGACTTAAAAGGCATTTTTCTGACTCTTAAGCACTCCTAACTTCTGTCATTATGGGTGATTATGAAGGAGATAGAAGTGGTGTTTTTGCCTTAAGTTTGAGGCTCAAACAGTTAATTGACATTACAAATCGATTCTATTCTATTCTGTTTATTCAATAGGAACAGATCACAAAGTCAGTAATGGATATTCAAGGCGCTACAGTGGTTTCTACACACAGTTTGGTTGCATATCCATCCTCATCTTTCTACATAGCCAGCTAGCTAGATAAATCCACAAAAAAATAGCAACAGAAAAATGGCCAGAAATACAGCAACAACTGTGCAGGAGATCAATGGAGCTCTAAAGGTTGTTGTAAGAAAACTTATTGAAATAAAGAACTCTTCATTATATGATTCTCTGATCAATGTGAAACAAAGTTATCTACTCCCAGAAACCGCTAACAGAACCTCTGTGTCGGCTGAAAACAGTGTCAGTGGGCCATGGCAAAATTAAAAATCAGCAAGAAATCGAATAACACAAACAACACAATGTCAGGCTGAATGAATGAAGCAAAATAAATTGGCAAATCAGTCTTATTAACACGTCTGACCGCTTTTTCTACCATTTTGTCAAATTATCATAAACACAGCATTATTATACAGTACAATATAATTTAAAAAAAAAGACTGTTCTAATAGAGAGTTAGCCATGTCAGGCGCATTTGACAAGTTTGTAACTTCATGGTTTGAAATTTCCAGCATAGGCCCACAGGTATCATACATCTTTCAAGATTTGCATTGGCTGATTCAAAAGACAGTGGGCCTCAACTCAACTGTCCACAACAACTCTCTTGTCTCTGCTATACTGCTGCACAGGGCAACAACATGAGAACAGATATACATCGATCAGCCACAAAATTAAAACCACTTACCAATTTTAATGTTGTGATTGATCAATTTAGATTTTAGCTTTAAAATGAGATTTGAAAAAGAATACAGATTTCCTGCAGTTTGAACTACCTTTGTGTGGTTACTTTGGATCAGGGTTCTTGCATGACCATGGATCTAAGCAAGAAACCAAGTGCTCCCATGCTGCCAGTGGCTGTGACAATTAACTCTATTCAGGCGCCTGTGAAAGTACCTAGTGGAGGAGGTGAGAGGAAATTAGAGAGATGCAGTAGAGTGTGAAGTCTCTGTAGAAATATAAAGAAAAATCTCACCTTTGTGGCAATGTTGAAGATGAGCATTATGAGGAAACAAAGGAGTGGAGGGGGTTTGTTGAAATGCTTGAAATGTAATTCAGTACATATAAACTCACTTAGCTAAAGAGTAAAAATGAAAAAAAAAGTGATCTCAGGTGTCACTGTTATCACCTTGTATGTGTAGTACACAGTCCAAAATGAAATCAGGTCCATTTATGTACAAAGTCAAGCAAAGTCAAGGCTAACATTATGGACAGTTCTGAATGCTGGCAAGGAACCACAGCTGATGTGAAAACGTTCGAGGCTTCCAACAATGGATGCCTGACAAGGCTGTGTGGTATCTTCTAGTCTAACAAAATCATAACATTGGACATACAGAAAAACCAAAACCAATTACATTATCCCTGAAATAAGGAAAAGCCTACTTTGCTTTGAATGGAGGCAGATTGCATCCCTAAGGTTGTGTCAAACCTGGGAGACCAAAAATGACCTGGTGCAGAACTGGACAAGCTAGCCAAGGTGAAGCTAACTTTGGGTGAGGTAGGGAACAATGGAGAGAGCCTTACGTCCCACAGGGGATGAAGAGGATCAAGGTAGTCAGGAAGGCACCTATGTCTTTAACTTAGTGGCAATGCATTTTAAAGCCACACTAGTAGTGTGACTCTAAGGATGCCAATGTTGTTTGATAAGTAGGTCCACTACTTTGATCCAGACTGAAATATCTCAACAACTTGTGAACTGACTGCCATTAAATTTTGTACAGGCATTACACAAAGGATGAATCCCACTAACTTTTCCTTTAATGTCACCATTGGGTTGACATTTGTGATTTTAAGTGAAATTTCGAGCCTACTGTTGGATTGACTACCTTGACCTCTGTCTTTTCATACAGCAAGATCATCATGTAAATATTTTAATTCATCTTCATTTTGATTTAAGACCAAATACCTGAAAAACATTCCAGTACTTTCAATGAACATGGTAACCGTTATACCTGCTAAAAATCTGCATGCTAGCATTGTTATTGTGAGCATGTTAACATGCTGATGTCAGTATTTTGCTCAAAGCACTGCTTTTCCTAAGTACAGCGTCAAGGAGCCTCTGGTATTCCCATGGTGAAGCATAAAGCCTTCAGCTTATCACAATGTTTTCAATAGACTGCAAGAATGTGGAGGTCTATGACATTCTGTAAACCCATCTGTGAACCTCAGATCCAGAGGCTTCAGTTAACCGAATTTGGAACCAAAATGATCCCTGAGTGTTATCATTTGACGGGCAGTAGGGATGTTGACAGTGGCAGTAAATCATCGACAAAATAAATAGTCCAGGTACAAGCCCTGCTGATGACAAACATTCATCTCACTGAAGTGTCCTTTAAACAACATAAGAGCTTTTCTGTAGTGGTATCTGACCTCTGACCTTTCTCTAAAAAGGGTCAGGGACAAATAATGTCTCTTTTAGAAATGGATATAATAATTTAAAAAAAAACCTGTCAATTGTCATCCCCCACGAATGGTGTCAGCACCGTTTCGCACCTCAATCTTCGCATGAACATCTAGCATTGATTATGACATTAACCCCAATTACTCCATCTTATCCAATACTCTACACAGTAAATTTAACGACTATTACTGATGTTTCTTTGTCTGCACATAGGTAGAGAAACCAGATCCCGTACTATCAAGTGTCACTGGACTCCACGAGCACCACCCAACTCCCCCACTTGCCTACCCAATTGACCTGCCAGCTCTAATCAGCCACCTGCCTGCTCTGTCATGAACAGAAAGCCAGTTCACTGGATATACAGGATCCCTTTTGGTGAATGTGGATAGAGAGGAGGGTTGGGACTTTTTTCCCTTTGATTCCTTTTTCCAAGACCAGAGGGGCCACTGGATATGGGAGGTTCATGGGTTCTGGATAAGGAAAAGCCTTCAGTTGGCAGTGGAAAATGAAAATATAACAACAATTTCCATGAGTGACTTTGAAAATATGACAGAAAAACAGAAGGCAGCCATCAATCAATACTCAGCGCCAGTCAGACAGGGTTGTGCTTAACATGTTCTGAGTTTAAATTAAAACATTTGTCTGTCTTCAGGCTCTCAGCATTCACTGAGTTTAATGAAGACACCAGGCATTTTATCTGACAAATTACAGATCTAAAACTCTCACTTACAAACACACTCAAACATTCACAAGCACTAATTGAAGAGGTTTATGACTAACAGTTTTTTAAAAAAAAAACATCAAACAGAAGGTGATGATTTAAGCAATAAAAACGGGCAAATTAGGAGACATCACGAAAGCCAGACTGAAAAAGGTTAGTCTTAAGATTATATTTCAAGACATGGAAATATTGTGAAGCCTTCTGCTCCAGTTGCAGGCTGGTCTCAAGCCAAGAACTGTATTAAAGAACTCACAGAATCAAAAGTGGTGTATTAACTAAGGGCACAGAATTACTCTAATACAGTGATAATTGGGTAAATGTAAAAGAGTTGGGCTACAGGCCAAGATCCAAATCCACAGGGACAGGAATTAAACTCACTGGAGACACAAAGAAATATAATGAGTGGCATTGCTCTCTACCGACCTATATTTAGATCTTCCCTGAACACTCTACATGTATAATGTGTATTTTTGCAACTCTGTCATGATTTCAGCAGTGTCACCTTTCAAATATCTGCCTGTGTGCTAAAATTTCAAGATGTGTTCATTTCAGGAAGTGCAGAGAGCTTAAGCTGCACCCTGCAAGCACCCAGATGGCCCAAGCACATCTTGTGGAGGTTGAGTGGAAAGCTCAAAAAGACTTTGTATGTAATTTTGAGCTTCACAAATACTGGAATCTCCCAGCCTCAGTAATGAAACCGCATATTTAGGAAAATGGAAACAGGGTTGTTACCACCACATCATGTTTCAATTCTGTCTCAGTTCAGCCTGCAATACAAACTGGAAGTGCCATCCTT
>NC_053407.1:1761856-1784356 GCF_016859285.1 Xiphias gladius | reverse complement strand
GCCTCAAAGGGAAAACTCTGATCGCTTCCTCTAGCCGCTGCAAGGCCTAGATGCAGCAAGACAGCCCTGAGGAGGAGGAGGAGGAGGAGACCGTAAAGAGGTACTGCAGGTTTGTAGTTGGGTGTATTGAAATTCTAGGTTCTTGTTCCGATGATTTTGAAAGATGGAAACCACCTGCTTTTCTGTTTTTGTTTTTAATTGAGCAGTAATATAACTTTTGGTAAAATTCCATGTTTGAAATATTTGTTTTTTTATTCTGTCAATTTTATTTGAATTGCCTGTATAAAAAATAAAACCATAATCAGTTGAATATTTTCAAGTATTAATTCAGTCACCCTGATAGAATGTAAAAACTGATTTAGACATTTGTTTTTAGTGGAAAATAGTTCCAGCACCCATTTCACGCAAAATGTTTTTACACTCTAGTTTGTACACAGTAAATCAAATGTTGGGACACCCTTATTAGAAAATCTTTAGTCATACATAGAAAGATGGTTTGAATTTATCCATTCTCATAATTAAATGGATGCAGGCTTCCCTGAAGAATTCCATACAAATCTGCGACTTTATTCTATATAACTATAACTATTCTTGACCTCTCTTGTTAATTTGGAACCTAGATAAACTACCAATCTAATTAATCTGCCTTCTATAGTGTTTAAAGAAAATTCACTCTTCTGTGGTGCAATTAATGTTCATAAATGACACAGAGAAGTGCATGAGCTGCAACATATCTTAAAGTTTTATTTCACCAGTAAAATAATAAGAATCAAATTACATTGATTTTGATTACGTACACACCAGCTATCTGAGTTTAGAAATCCAGCTCAAAGAGACCTTTTCTGGTCAAGTCTTTTGTGACATTAAATTTAACCACTAGCAACAAAAGCATTTCTTCATCCCACATCTACAATGAATGGTATTAAAAGAATTTTAATAATTTACCCCAACAAATAAATAACTCTTAGCCCCTAAATTACTTTTGTAATTTTGTAGCTTGGACCATCATTTATATCAGTAGTAATAACATTGTACACCCCAAAGTAACTGCTGAGCTCTGGGAACATAGTGACATTACTAAAAAGACATCCGATAGGTCAAGAAACACGGTCGGAAAACCAGACTGCTAGCAAACAAACCAGTTTATGCAAATTATCTTAACCACTTTATTTGGAAGTCAAACTGAAATGTCACTATTAATCACTCTTAGCAAGTAATTATAATAAATTTACTGTTGGTATTTTTTTTCTCTTCCAAATAAAATTGTTTAACATTATGATATATTTCCAACCTGTCTGATCGTCTGACCGCTTGCGATTCTTGACCTGTCAGGCTACTTTTGGTGATGTCATTATGTTTCACATTCAATCATGACAATGTCATTTTCAGTTAACACAGAAGCTGTGGTGATGCAGCTAAAAGCAGTTAATGTTCGGTCATCTAAAAATCAACTTAACAATAAGGCTTTAAAAGATAAGACCGCTGGTATTTTTCTCGTTCTCAACGATTCCCATGTTAAGACCTAAACCAACAATGAGTTTGCCTCGCAACACCTTATGACTTCCCTACCCTGTCTGTGACTCTCAGTCCATTGGTTCCTATTGAAGATATAAACCTTTAAAAATGGGTCACTATTTAAATTTTTAAAAAAGGCTCAGTCATTTCCTAAACAGCTGGTTCCTGTAGTTTTTGGCAAACAAAATTCAAATGGAAGGAAATGGTGCATTTGTTGGGGACTATTTTCAGAGGTGGATTAATCCACATTTGTTGCTCTAGTGAGTATATCTGGCAGCATGACAGTATATGTTGGACTGAGTCAAAATAAACTACAGTGGGTGTGTTCATGATAGTAAAGTAATATGGCACCGAGTGTAACAGTGTGGCTTACTGATGTGTTTTTAATAGTTTTTTGGAAACAATGCAGCTCTGTGGCTCAGATGACTAAGATATATTGGGCTTGGAATACACCAGTGTTTCCCCTATATGCATTCGAGCACCACCGCTTAGATTTCACATGGTTCATTAATACTCAGAACGAAACATAACCACCATAACTTGCGCTTCCTACACAGTTAGTGCTACATGAAGGGAATCCTACCACACAGCCACAAATAAATAAACACACATACAGTGACATCATCATTTAGCAGTGCAACATAGGTTGTTCTTGAGTGCGTGTGCATCAGCTGGCCAATTCACTTGGGAGAAGTGGTAGACAAGGTAGACCTACCTACCTTTCCTAATGGAAAGTCTTTTACTGAACTAACTTCTTTGGCAAAGGCAGTAGAAATATAACTTGGCAAAGTGATTGTTACAAGCCAAACTTGATGGTTACTAGTTAATCCCGTTAGGACACGCATTAAAACTGCTGTGCAGCCTATTCAATATACTGCCGTAACACCCGCACATTTCGCATTAAAAACTCACGTTGGGCGCTTAATTAAACATAGTATGACGGAGTACAAAATGACTGACGTCTGTAGGGAATGCTAATGACTGTTGGGCAAAACATTCCACCTGAGATTGGCACCCAATGCAATCTGATTTGAATTAAACTATTTGTATTTGTTTGTGCTTGTTTTTGCTGAGCTTTTTTGAGAAATGAAATATTAAAATTTGAAGCAAAGGCCTATTATATCAGCACCACAATAATGCCCAAATGAGTCCAAAATGTGTTTGTACATCAAAACAAACATCTGTACTTCATTATTTCTCATTGTCAGTTTATTTATGAAATGTAATGCTGATAACTTGAGAATTAATGAATGTTTGTTAGCTGCACAAACATGCACAAACGATGTACAAATGAATGTCACCACTTTGTTTTCAAACTTAAAAATAGAAAAAGATAAAGAGACAGCCCCATTACAGACATTTTTCAAATATATTCATGTTGTTCCAACCTCAACCACTGTCTGCGCAAGACGGTTCAATCTTGCATGGACAGTGAGAAATTCAAGCTGGGAAGTTTCTCAGTTGCAGCTCTGTAGCTTCATTTACTGCCCCCAGAAACACACTTATGGTTTTTCACACGTGACTGTCTAGTGAATTTTCTACCGCAAACATCGCAACTGAAAGAGCTCTCCCCTGTGTGGAGTGTCATGTGTTGTGTCAGATTTCCTTTTTGTGTAAATTTTTTAGCACACACTGAGCAGCTGAATGGTTTCTCTCCAGTATGAATCCTCATGTGTTTTAACAATGACTGACTCAGTGCAAAACTTGTGTTACACACTGAGCATGTGTAAGGCTTTTCCCCTGTATGAACTCTCATGTGTCTGGCCAGAATTCCACTCTGGATGAACCGTTTCGGACAGACTGCGCAGCTGAATGGCTTCTCTCCTGTGTGGGTCCTCATGTGTGTTCCCAAACCTGTGCTCTGTGTGAATCTTTTACCACAAACTGAGCAGCTAAAGGGTTTCTCACCTGTGTGAGTTCTAATATGTCTCACAGCATCTCCTTTATAGCTAAACTGTTTCTTACAGACTAAACACATGAAAGTTATTTCTCCTGAATGATTTCTCTTTGGTGTGACTAAATGGGCATTCTGTGCAGATATCTGAACACACACTGAGCAAATGAATGGTTTCTTTCCTGAAGCACTTTTCATGTGGCTCTTCACACAGTCCTTGGGGTCAAATGTTTTACCACACCAAGAACAACTTAGAGACTTCTTGCCAGTCTTACACTTTTCTCCACCTCCAGGAACACCATTGTTTTTCAGTGTCTTTAAATCTGACTGAGGTTCCCTTATCTCTTTCCAGTCATCATTACAGTTTTCAGTCTCAGGCTGAGAAGAGTCTGAAGTCCTGTCATCACTAGCTGGTTGACTGACAGACACACCTGTCTTGGTCTTTTTTAATTTCACAGTTTTTAAATCTGACTGATGTTCCCTGCTTTGCTTCCAGTCATCATCACTGTTGTCAGCTTGTTCAGAAAAGTCTGGAGTCTCATCATCATTAGCTGGTTGTAAATGACTATCTATACCTAATCTCCTGGATGGTTCTGATCCTCCACAACCCTGTCCATCACCTTCTGTTTCCATCTGTTGAGCTGAACTGCTGAGTGGAGACTCTGCCTCTCTGCTCTCTTCAGTTTGTCTTTGATTAAGCTGTGAGGACTGAGCTCTCTCTTCATCATCTTCACTCTTCAAAGAGACAGGTCTTTGAAGCTGCTTCACATCCTGACTGCTCCTGAGTTGCTTGTGTTCCTCTTTAATGTGTGGGAGCTCTGGGCCCTGCTGAACATCTGCAGATAATACTGAAATAACAAACAAATTAATGCAGACAAACAAGGACAACTGGAAATTGTTATTAGATGTTATTATAACACAGCTCAAACACATCAAGCACAGTAGACACATTTTTTCCTGCCAATTTCCTGTTGCATGAGTGCGGCATATATGTGTGTGAAGAGGGGACAGTAGAGGGCAGCAGAGTATCATTACAGTACTACAAGGGAGCTGAGTATTGGAGCGGCTAACAGAAAAGAGAAGCGTTGTCCACAGTTGTGCTGCCCTCCATTTCCATCACCTGGCTTCTATTTCCATCACACTTTTTTGGCTAAGTTATTTTAAGACAAGACTCGGTTTTCTAAAATTTACAGCCTGCTACACTGTTGCTCCTGTATTGCTGTGTTCTGTAAGGCAGCTAAAAATAAATAAAAAGGTGCATTAACTCGACTGACAAAATGTGAGTCAATTTGGGGTCTTCTTGACTGATGCATCGACTTATTAACTTTTAGGGGACAGCCCTAGAAATTAGCATGTACAATATATTTAGTATTTATCATGAGCATATTCTTTCTATAAATTTAAGCAAGTGGCTTAAGTTGCTTTAATCAAGTAAAATAACGAGAAATGATAGGCACACTTTTTTTTTTTTTTTTTTTTTTTTTAAATCTAGCCTTCTTGTTTGCAATGTTTTGTATGACAAAACACATCAAGTGAAAGAGAGTTATGTATTTTTTTAGACCTGACCCTCAGAATCTTTTTTAAATGTATTTTTTTGTAGCCAATTATTGCTTAATTGCCAAAATATGGCTTTCATAAAATGTCCATCAAAACACTAACTCTGAAATGCGTCGGAAACAGTTTTAAGCCAATCAAAAGTGAATAACCTACACTGCTTTCAGTTTTTGTGTGTCGGTGGGCTAATGGTGCAGTGGGAGGACAGACGTTGTAGTGAGAGCTTCTCCTCACAGTGCAAATGTTCCTGAACTTTTCAAACAGTTACACGTTAAGTGATGAAAACAACTTACTTAGACTTCTAGAGGCTACTTCATGTTCATTTTAGTTTTAGGTGAACTTTGGATGGATTCAGTTTTCTAATTACACTGTGGCTTATGGGGTTCTCTTTTTGGTAGTGAAAGGGGGGTGAGTTGGTGCTGTATAAAAACACAAAGCCCTGCATACTGTATGAATAAGCATTTAATTTAAGTTCAAAGGTAAAATTATGCTTAGATCAAATCAGTGTTTACAGCATTAGGTGAGGATAAGAGAGACTTCCTTAAGTTATTGCCACCTGATACCAAATATTACCAAGATATTAAATAAAGAAATTACTTTCACCACTAAGTGAGACATTTGGATCTGTTTCCACAAAACCAATTTATCACTGCATAGAAAATTTGTTATGGGAGGGTGTTACCTACATTAGCTCTTTTCTGAAATCATGTACAGTCCCAGCCACTGAGAATTACCACCCGCTACTGAGGGCTGTGTGGCTGCCAGCCAGTTTCCAGCCTCCTCCTCCTGTTGCCTGAAAAGGCATCTAGATTCCAAAGTAAACACGCTCGCTCAAGCACCATTCATTCAACTGCAGGGTGGTACCATTAGATGGCATTATGTTCATAAAAACATATTCACAAATAAACCAATGTGTGATTACCAACAGTATGATGAAGATTCATCTTTCTTTGTTTAGGTCATGTTTTGAACAGTATGTTTCCCAGACTTAGAGTAGTTGCTGGAACTTATATATAATAATAATGTTAGCAGCCCATCTAGCTATTAACATATTTTTAACAGCATAAACCCTGATTTGACCCTGAAAGTTTCCATTTGTCTGACAGTATCTCATAAATCCGTAGCGCAGGTCCGACTTTTTCTATCCCCCAGCCCGGCTCTGTATAGTCACTCCCCTACTCTATCTTTATGCACTAAGGAGTCCCAAATTATCTATGCAGATGAATTCTCTTACTGAATTCACTTATGTGGTTTAATCACAACCGCTCACTCCATCATGCCGAACATCTGACTCCTGTAAGAAATTGTGTTTACATAACTTAAACATGGTGCATGAACACGACCAAAATCGATAAATTCTGCTCTCCGGAGCTGGAATACCTCAATCTTAAGTGCCAACCCTTTCACCTGCCCAGGGAATATACAGTTTCTGTTGTGATTGCAGTATACCCACTACAGGCTAATGCTAAGCTAGTGCTTGGATACACGTATACATCAGTAAACAACAAAACAAAAACACCCTGATTGAGTTTTCATCAGTGCTGGGGACTTCAATCATATGAACCTCAGGAATGTTCTTTCCAGACTCTACCAACATGTCAAATGCAAAACTAGGAGGAAAAACACTTTAGATCGTGTCTGTACTAACATAAAGGACACTTACAGTCTCATACCCCGCCCCCACCTTGGACAGTCAGACCACCTCTCCTTGTTTCTTGTCCCAGCACACAAAGCCCTTGCTAACAGTGTTAAGCCGACCAGCAGGACAGTTAAAGTTTTGCCTGAGAGAGCCATCTTTCAGCTCCAATACTGTTTTGAACAGAATTGAATATATCTGCCCATCCAACAGACCTGGAGGTGTACACTTCATCTGTATTATCATACATTAACTACTGCATGGAGAATGTTACTGTGAGCAAAAGGATCTGAGTGTATCCAAATGTGAAACCATGGATGAAAAGCTTTGTCAAACAGCTGCTCAGGCCAAGAGACACAGTTTTTAAATCAGGAGACACCTCAGCTTACAGTACAGACAGGGCGAACCTTGAGAGATATCAGGTCTGCAAAACACAACCACAAACTACGGATGGAGGAGGACATCAACAGTAATTCCAACCCGTGGAGGATGTGGCAAGGCATCCAGTCCATCACAGATTACAAAAGGAAAAATAACATAAAACATACACTATCCAACAACACTACCAACCTAGTGGAAGAACTTAACGAGTTCTTTTCTTGGTTTGACAAAGACAATAACCAAAATCCAGTCAATTTCAAATTGTTGGCAGACCGACAGACTCTTGTTCTACACACTCACAGGGTGCAGCGGGCCCTCCGCAGCATCAATACATGAAAAGCAGCTGGGCCTGATGGTGTTTAAGGGCGGGCACTCCAGGCCTGTGCTGACCTGGTAGGAGAGGTATTCACAAACATTTTCAATCTCTCTCTATCCTTATGCACAGTCCCTGCATGCCTCAAATCCACCACCATCGTATCCGTTCCCAAAAACCCAACCGTAACCGGTCCCAACGACTATCGGCCAGCAGCTCTCACCCGTTATTTCAAAAATGCTTTGAACAATTGGTACTCACCCATATCAAAGATGCTGTCCCAGCTGATCTAGATCAACACAAGTTTGCCTACTGGGCAAAAAGATCTGTGTTTAATATCATACTAAACAAGCTGGTCGACAAACTCCATGCACTAGGACTAACTCCTCCCATATGCAACTGGATATTGGATTTCCTCATCAACTGCCCCTAGCATGTCAGACTGGGCAAGCACACATCCTACACCCTCACTTGGAGCACCAGTGTCCCCCAGAGTTGTATGCTGAGCCCCCTTCTTTATATACTCTTCACAAATGACTGCCAACCCGTCCACAACTTGAACACTATTGTTAAATTTGCAAATGATACAACAATCTTCGGGCTTCTATCAGACAATGAAGCAGCATTCAGGGAGGAGTCTCACAAGATTGATGTGCTCCCATCATTGGAGCATGTGCAATGTCTTCTTGGCTCACTTTGAGCCACTAATTATGTGCAATATCTCTACACCAAACACATGTCATTCAACATCCCAATACACCACCACTCCATGTTTGTCACACTGAACCAAAAGTTTTGCTGCTGAATGACTTTGCACGGTCATTGGTTGTATTTTATTTCTATTGTTAACTGTATTTTACACTTACACTTCTGTATTTTCTTTATCTCTCCTGTCCTATTTACGCTTTGTAAATAGTCATAGATACAAAGCACCATTTGAGGTTGACGCAATTGTAATTTCAGTATACAACAAATGAACAAATCAAGATTTAAAAAAAAAAAAAAAAAAAAATTCATAGCATCTTTTTGTTTAACAAATTCTAATCTATATTTTTGACCAATTCAAAATCCAAAAACACACTTGTGGCATTCTTTCTACTAGGGAAATCATTGCACTTGTAATTTGCTTGGCCTTCACCTTCTCACAATTCTTCTCAAACCAGCTCCATGGGGTTTAAGTCTGGAGACTGTGCTGGTCTTCCATCATTTGAAGCCACCGTCTTGTTCTTTTCTTCTAAGGCAGTTCTGACATAACCCGGAGATATATTTTGGGTCATTATCTTGCTACAGCATGAACCCCTGACCGACTAAACCTTCTTTGTTAATTGCCTTATTTCTCACCATTTAAAAAAAAATATGCAGTACTACTTCCTGCAGTACATTATTGTCCAAATAATGTTTCAGAGGGTGTAGTAACATAGTTTGTTCCAACACTGCCTTTATGGGCAGAGGGTTTGTAAGTAATCAATAAAAGTTGGGGCACCTGTAGGAACCGCCTGCAATAACTTTCAAGGCTCAATTTACTTCCATTGCTACAGAGAAGCTGTTAGAAGTTAACCCATTACTTAATCCTGAAATTTTTATAATTCTAAAATTTACCGTATTTTTCAGTTTTTGGTGACATAATCTTTTTATTTATTTATTTTTTACCTCTGTCAGTTTACCACTTACCTTTGTACCATTTAAGGTTGTTCACTGGACTTGAACTACTTAAATTGGGGCAGTTCTAAAACTTTTGACCAGTTGTGTATGTAACTGAGAACAACTATATTATTACACGATGTTTTGGATAAATTATAGTTTATTATAGTTATATATATTAAAGAACTTGGTTGTCTGCCTGTTCCAGACTGGACTTTTTGGGATAGCAGGGGAGGAGGTCAGTTCAGCATCGCATATTGACAACTTTTACTAATGTGTTGATTTAAATGAAACATGCTGACTGAGGCTGTTTACAGTTTGGACAATTACAATTATCAGTATAATAATACAGTGCTCCATGCTTTGTCAGTCTGAATTGTACTGTATCTTCTGTTGTATATTGTCACATCATATTGCAAAATGTGAGAGTAATATAAGGCATTTCAAGTATGAAATATGAATTGATGAAAAAACTACAAAGAGAGTTTATGACAGTCATGAAGGTCATGACGCACAGGATTAATGAGCTCCGTTAGTCTGATGTCCTGCATGACAGGCAGAATACTGAGTTCTAACAGTCTGTGTATAGAGGTGTGTGGGGTTATTTTGCAGCAGCCTTGGGAAATTTGCACATGATTTAATCAAGGTAAACACTGCACAGGTTCTCTTTGTTGACTACAGCTCCACTTTTAATATGATCTTAACTACAAAACTTTGATAAGTTATGGCAACTAGGAGTTAATCACTCTCTATGTCGCTGGATCTTAGACTTTCTACAGCATAGCAAACAGGCAGTGAAAATTAACAATACACTCTCTAAAAGCCGGGATATAAACACTGGTGCCCAACAGGGGTGTGTATTATCAACTCTCCTGTATTCATTATACACAAATTACTACATTTCACATTGTTACTGTGTTAAAATGTTCAAATTTGCTGACAACACAATAGGGTAGGCCTGATTACATGCAATAACGAATCGGCCTGAAGAAGTCGTCTTGTCTCTGAATGACTGGTGCTCTCTCCACAACTTGGGAGCTGAAGGTGTCCAAAACTAAAGAGCTGTTTGTCAACTTTTGGAGAGATGGGAGGGCTCTCCCGCCCCTGACCATCAACGGTCTGGAGGTGGAAAGAGTGGACGGGTTTAAGTTTCTCGGAATAACAATCTCCTACTCTCTGAAATGGAATGACAAATAGGAATATTTTTCTCCTCACTGCTATCCTGCTCCAGCTCAGTACCAGAACCGACATGTTACCCAAAACAATCTGTACATCAAATCAAGACCTACATAAATGAAATACAGTGATGGATGCAGATCTTACACAAAATCATCCCCCAAGTACTTAGTGACCATGTTCACTTATGTTTCCATTTGCTCAGGCAAATTCGTTGGCACAGGTACACACACACACACAACTCTCCTAAACTGTCTTTTATAATTATTTAAATTTTCCAACAATGCACATAACTGATTTTGGGGCTTTTCTAAACACGAATATCCTTTTTACACTATTAGCTATGTATGGATTGTCTCAACGAACAAGCCAAATATGTTGGCTTTTACAGTAAATGTAATTCTTTTCAGTCAGTTACAGAAGCATTGCACATAACCCAACAAAAGAGCAGACAAGAGTAATAGCTCAACATTCATTTATTTAAGTTGCATTTGCTCATTATGTTACATTTTCAAAGATAAAAAATTTTGGAAAAAAAAAACAAAACAAAAAAAAAAAACATATGGCAGACATGTCGTAAAATCCAAATATTTGCATTAACTTTGCATATGTATCAGGAGGTGGTACTGGTATGAAAGTCTTATGTTGGTTAGTCTTATGTGAAACAAAAAGAGTGGCATACCAGTTTCAAGTGATAGATGCAGTTAGGAAATGACATGTGTCAGTGGAAAACGAGTGACACACTGTTTTTGAGGATTAGCACACCAACAGCGGCATAACACTAAGATATCAGCATATGACACTGAAACAGAAGGGGCATACCATCAGACATTTTTGATTTTGGCACTAATGAGTAATAAACCCTCAGAAGTCTGGGACACAAGACCTTAACCCAAAGACGTGAGAAGGTGGTAGGCCTGTCTAATTCATTACTTTTAGGTGGCTTTCACCCTGCTTGAAAGGACTTTTCTCGGTTTCATTCTTTAATTTGAGGTCTAGACAGATTGACATCTGGGGGAAGCCAGGTTTCATTTTTATATGGTGCCACGCAATCAACAGAAAGAATGTATTTTGTAATTATGCTGATCCTGCCATTACTCCTTCTTCACTTGGAAACCGGAGCCTTGCTAAGTTATTAACTAGTCAATTGCAAAACCCAAAACACCCATAATTTAGAAAAGCTACTGCAAGACCACTTACAGCTCCTACATGTCTGCATCTGTTGTTGCAGTGCCTAGAAATGTATTTAAGCTGTAAATGTACTGTTGGTTAAAATGTTAAAGCAACCCACAAGATATTTCCCAAATAATGTTTCCTCGAACACAACATTATTCCAAACTACTAAATTATTATACAATGATGCACATTACAACCACTAACTTCAACTTTTATATTTCCTAGTAGTGGATAGATGATACCAAAGCTCTGAAGCTCGTGTCAAGCCTGTGAAGCGCACCGTTTCAATACACTGTGTCGGAGCTTGTGCCAAATGAACACTGCCATGCGACTGATGACATCCAAAGCTTCAAACTTCACTAGTGCTTCACAAAGCGTTTCATTGGTTTGACACAGTTTTGAAAATTTCGGCACCGAACCGCTATTTGTGATGCCACGATGAAAATTAACATTACGACTGGAAAAATGTTCAAAATTCTGGGAGCATTTCACTACCAAATAAGGTAGTATTCATGCTATTTCTGACATATACTGATATTTTTCTGAGTGTGTGTGTGTCTGTGTGTGTGTTTACTTTGCACGCAAGAGTTGTCCTTCAACAGCAACGTCCCATCCATGTTGAGACATCTTTATGCCAGACATGAAAATCATGCACAGCAAGCTGACAGCAATGAGCCTGTCAACACTGGAGATCTGATGGTTATTATTCTTTAATAATAAAGATGATTCCAGTTATTATTTTTATTATCCACACACATAAGTAAACATACACTCACTCACCAAGCACTTTATCAAGAACTTGATACTAATACAGGTGGGGGCTCCCTTTGCTCTCAAAACTGGCTGCTCAAGCCCATCTGCCCCATGGTTCAACGTGTTGTGCATTCTGAGATGCTTTTCTGCTCATCAACAACAACAACAACTAAACTGATATGTAGGCTAATTGAACATCACATTTATTTTATTGTAGCATATTGATACAATAAAACAATAATGTATACATTTGCAGTACCACTACTACAAATGAACTAGAATATTACTAAATTACAATGAACATCTATCCTTTTATAGACTTTAATTGCAGACATATGGGATTTAAAAGGAGGAATAAGCAATTCTGGAGAAAGACTGTTGATATTTGAACTCAACAGCAAAAAAAAAATATATATATACACCCCTCCCTTCAGCAAGCAAAACTAGCAATAGTTAGTTGTTTAGATTGTTTTTAAAAAACTACAATGACAGTAGAGAGGACCGTAGGTTTGTCGCTAAGCTAACAAGGAAGGTATCGTTACATGGCATAGCATTTCAAATTATGCATCAACCGAAATAATTCCACTGTGCTAGCAAACTTCTTTTTAGGTCTTTTTGGCAATAAAATCCTTACACGTGTTTATTGCAAAATAACATGATATAGAGCAAATGAGAAAGCCAATGGCTGCTACAGTTACTGCTGAAAAGCTCACATGCAGAGAGGACGATATGGTTTTCCTGGGCCAGCACACCAGCTGCAGACAGTGATACTCACAACTCTCGTGCTGCTATAGCTAACATCACACCATCACCATATCTTGGCAAACCAGAAGGTTCGCCGAATGTCTGTTGATAAGTAATTTAACATTACTGGACACACAAATGTGACACAGGTAACTGCTGGCTAACTAACCAGTTCAGATTAGCTATCACAAACAATAGCAAACAGGACAAAACAATACTGACCTACTGACACTGTAAAACACAAAACTAAAGTTTTACACAGATGTCAAGCAGAACCAGAGCAACCTCCACATCCATCTTCGGTCCTTTCAACTCTCTGGGGTTTCCTCAGCGTAGTTAGACTGGCCATCGTGACTACTGGTACAAATACCAAACTGGCTGCCGCATCAGGGCCAGTGGAATGTTACAAAATCCATAAAGTTTATAAAGTTTTTAAGAGCCCAGTCAGTCTCTTTCATTCGGGGTGTGGACCGGTCCTAGAGGATAAGCCCAGGGTTGAATTTCTTTCCCAGTCCAAGCATAACGACTCCACCACTGGAAAGCGATATCAACGCGGGTCTTCCCCCTTGCCTGATCATAACTCTTCCTTTTCAACTACTGTTCCTCAATCCTTCTCCTCTCGGGTTGTTAATTGACCATCTCTCCCTCTCTGTTGTTTTGCCTTTTAGCATTAGCCGGAATTACCACCTCTCTCCCTCCCACGGCCCCAATTTAGCCCCTCCCCCCTCCTGTGCACGAGCACAATTGCCCGGAATTGTCGGTCCGAGCCATTTTGTTTATATCCTAAATACAGAGCGAGTGCTGTGTAGGAACACCAGATGTTTTTTCAGCACATACATAGAGAGGACTGCTGTCGAGCCATGAGGAGATATTTGCTGAATTTGACAAAATGTGCACTAGATTAGAATTGCTCTACCTTTAAGCAGTGAGGTGTTGTACCAGTGCTTCCGTCCCGTTCTCGAATGGCCGCTTTAACTTCTGAAAAAGCACCATGTCAGTGCTTCCTGAGTTCTATGTTACAAAGCTTCAAATCTTTCTTTTTTGGCAAACACGGGGAAAAAATCTCAAAGCTTCATCGGGCTTCGTTTGCCATTCACAACTACTGTATTTCCTTATGAACAAATGGTACAGGTATAAAATATCGTGAAGCTAAACGCCATTTAATTACTACCTACCTGCTCTGTGTAACCGAACTTCAGGCTTCAAGACAGCCTCCAGTAGTTTGCGTTGTCGCTCGTTCTCCCGCTGTGAACGAAAACGTTCCTCTTCGTACTCTGCTATGGTTCTTTCAAACAGTCCAAATATCTCTTCAACAGCCGCGCTTAGACGCCGATTCACCAACACTCTTAACATCTCCGTTTTGGACATGCTGAAAGTTTCCATATTGATACTTGCATGTTATCTGCTTTTGGCTAAAACCATTGGCTTCCGTGTTCTGCCAGCAGTGACAACAAAAAGGAAACTTCCGGCCCGAATCTTTCAGAATAAATCTTCATCTTTAGAAACGTTAACGGATTAAAATTATATGTCAAAATATTCCCTCATTCCGTGTATGGAAAAATACAGGGACTGTACATTTAAGTTATTTTGGGACTGTGTCTACAATACAGTCCCGCTTTGTTAATGCACTTAATCTGTCTCCTGACCCGTATCTCCTTTAGATTGTCACTGAATCTATAGAGAAGGAAAACATGAAAAACAACTCTCCCAGCATCTCAGACAAGTTTGACCAGCCACCAAAAACGACGTTTTTTTTATAATATTTGGATTTTCACAATTATTTTTCTTCAGTTACAGTATCTGGTGAATTATATTTTTCTGTGAATTTTTATTCCCAACATTAAGGTAAAGATAAGTGCGGTTTCAAAGCTTTCTCCATACTGCAGCTAATTCAATTTGGAATACGATTAATGGGGTGGAGTCTAAAAATACTGGAATCAGCCTGCAAAATACATTCGACACTTAAAACTTAAACATGATGGGTAAGTCCCCCAGGTAACAAACCCCCCCAAATTCCTAGAAAAAATACAAAGGGTGTGAACTCAAGAGACTCACTTACTCCTGCTTTCTCTGAAAGCAGATGTGAAGTTCACAAAAACAAAATAATTGTTTAGAATCAGGACATTTTTGTTGGCCTGTCACCAAACCCAACAGTACAGCTAGGCCTCAACACGTCCCTCTACAACTCGATCCTGGACTACTTCACTGGTAGGCTTGAATAAGTCCAGATCAGCAGCTACACCTCCGGCACCGCCACACCGAGTACCAGCACAATTGTAGTGGGCCTCATCAGACCAATGATGAAACAGCTTACAGAGAAGAGGTTGACCTACTAGGAGCTTGGTGTAAGACTATCAACCTCTCCTTAAACATAGGGAAAATAAAGGAGGATATCGATGACTTCAGAAAAACACTACAAGAAGTGAATGACTAAAAGTACGAACTATACAACAATTCATCACAAACAAATGCAGTTACACTGTAACAACACGATGAATTTGAGTATTCTCTACTACCTTAAATATTACAAGGACTCCACTGACGAATGCATGGACTGTAATTTTATTTGAATATCATTTTAGTGCCTCATGCGGTAATAGTTTATAATACCATTCACTTGTGTCAACTAATCTTTCAGATGCTTGCCAGATACGAAAAAGCTGTTGAATATTTAAGAGACATTCCTAATGTGTACAGAGATAAATGTTAGCATACTGTCTGCTCATCTAAATCTACATGAGGAGGCAAAATCATCAGGAATTAATGTCCAATGGCTTATCTACTAAATCATTAGTTTAAAACCCTATTCAGTTGCATCACCATGTAATATTCATCTTATGAAAATTTACATTAATGTAGGCAATGATAGAAGTTAAAGGTAGACAGATAAAAGTAAAAAAAAAAGTTTAAATATGTCGAGGTCAATTTGTCTCAGATGTCGTTTCAAGAATATAAAGTAAAAATTGACAAAATTACCTTAACTCAAAGTCCACTTATTAGCCTTCAGCCTCACCAAATGGTCTTCACTGGCAGCGGGAGTTTGCTTAGTTAGCTAGCCAAGCAAGCTCCGTTTGCTGATAATCCAAAAAAGGACCAAACCAAATGGATCCTTAAGTCAAAAATGTTTTGTCAAACTGCTGCTTCCAAGGGCAAGAATGAACTTTCACACTCAACTTTGAACACTGATTTATTGCTCAGGTCGTAAACTGAAATGGTAATATTCAAGCTGAATTTGAGCCAAAGAGCAGTTTCTCTCTTTAACATTACTCTACATCAACACAAGGTAAACGTAAATTAGGGGTGGCCAATAAGGAGATAATTCTTTATTACAGTATATGTAATGTAATGTTGCAAAATCAACAAATACAATCAGTTGGCAGTTGAATAGGTACATTTAGCTAGAACTAATGCAGTCTAATACAACAATTGTCCAATAATTCCTGCCCTCATGGAGCTTATAGTGCTGCTACAGTGCTGCTCTGCCTTTAAATTCTTTTTCACAGACTGAACAGCTGAAAGCAGCTTTGTCTCTATGAACTGTCATATGTGAAGGTAATCTTTCATTCTGGGTCAACATTTTATCACACACACACTCTGTGTGTGCTCTCATGTGCTTCCTCATGCCCGCTTTATAACGAAACCTTTTGCCACATACTGTACAACTAAATGGTTGCTCGCCTGTATGAATGATCACGTGTTCCTGCAGATGTTGCTTCCGGCCAAATTTTTTACCACAGATTGAACAGCTAAATGGTTTCTCTCCTGTATGAACTCTAATGTGTCTCTGCAGAGATCCCTTCAGGCTAAATTTTTTACCACACTCAGAGCACCTATAAGTTTTCTTGCCAATACTACAATGACATTTTTCAACAATTACATAGACTTCATTATGTTTCACAAAAGTTGAACCCGGCTGAGGTTCCCTTGTCTCTTTCCACTCATCATTACTGTATTCAGTCTCAGAATCAGAAGAGTCTGGTTCAATTTGTTGAGCTGAGCTGCTGGCTGGCGGCTCTGCCTCTCTGTTCTCCTCAGTTTGTCTTTGATGAAGCTGTGAGGACTGAGCTTTCTCTAAATCATCTTCACTCTTCACGGGCAAAGCAGTGACTCGGAACTTAGCAATATAATCCTCCTCCGGTTCCTGAAGCTGCTCTCTTTCATGACTGCTCCAGAGTTCCTCCTGCTCCTCTTTAACATGGGGGGGCTCTGGGTCCTCCTGGTCAGGACTGGTGCTCGACTCCTGCTGCCCAGAAGGAAGCTCTTGTTTAATCGCCAAAAGCTGTGTAAAATCTAAAAGGAAGAGAAAAAAAAACATAACTTAACTAAAGTGTTTTGCTACATTAACATTTAATTATTTCCAGCAAAAAAGGTAAATATTCATTTCACAACACAAGACAATTTGGCCAGCTAAGAGTCTCAGTTCTTCTTTTAGGGATTTTCACCCTCTGTATCCACAGTTTTTGATGATGTGTAGATTGGGGGACTGTGAGGACCATGGCAAAACCTTCAGCCTGTGCCTCTTGAGGCTGTCCACTGTGGAGGTGTATTTAAGATATCCTGTTGTAGAAGCCATGCTCTTTTCATCACAGTGTGATGTTTGCTTTCAGACTTTGCTGGTATTTAATTGAATCCATTCTTCCCTCTACCAATGAAATGTTCCCTGTGCCACTGGCTACAACACAGGCCCAAAGCACGATCGATCCACCCCTGTTCTTAACATCTGGAGAGGTGTTATTTTCATGAAATTCTGCATCCTTTTTTCTCCAAACATACCTTTGCTCATTGTGGCCAAAAAATTCTATTTTAACTTCATCATTCCACAGGACTTGAGGATGCGGGAAATGTTTTTTTCTGATGAGTCTTCCATGAACGTCATGCTCATACAGGTGTCGGTGCACAGTAGAACTGTGCAGAGGGGGGCTGCCGCTTGCCGGGGCTCCTCCCTATCCCCGCACTAGTACTTCAATGTTGTAAACAAGCAAGGTGGAAAGTCAGACAGATGACATCTCGTAAAACCAGCACGGTTTAGCAGTAAGATTTAGATCTAGGAAATGAAAATAGGGTTGTATGTAGGCTGTGTCAGAATAAACTGGCATCTACTTGTTTTGCACCGTTTCTTCATTGTAGAGATGTGCAGCAGACAGGCAGAAAGAGCGGAGCTTTTCCTCGCAATGTGAAAAGGGTGAATTTAACAAATAGTCAAATGTTCAGCAATGGAAACCAGCTTATTCAGACTTCTGGCGGCTAGTTTATATTTTAATGGGACCTTGGATGGAAATAATTTAAAACACGAGGATGCATGGCTCTGTGTAATTACCTCTCTACTACTTTGCCTATCTGCAGTCGTTTGGCACGCACATGCATACTTATATGCTGTAAAAACAAAAAAAAATCTGCGTTCTTCAGGAGAAATCTACATGGAGAAACCAGGTTTCTTTAATCCCCTACCACAATTATGGTAACCAGGTTTCTCCTTTACATGACAGATAAGAAATAAGCTTGTAACCCAGGTACATAAGTACATGTAAATGCACTGCATCACCGAGGCTGGTGGGATTTTGTTCAAGGACCTTGACTGCGACTGAAAAGCAATATACACAGGTTGGAAAGGAATGCCTGGCAGGTGGTACCTGTGCGGCAAGTCCTACAAGTTAATGTCAGACCACAAGACACCGATTAAGTTTTGTTGTCAAGCAAGTCCAAGCATGTGGATGCTATAAAAGGAAATGACATGGTGAGAAAAATCAATAATTGAACAAATCAAGGAGGAAACTAGGAAGGGCAGTGAATTACAACATGTGATGTGCTATGTCAAACAGGCACTGTTAGCGTATGTTAAAAAAAGAATAGCAGCAAAGCCATTCTTCCCTGAGGCAGACCACCTTAGCCAGTCAAATGGCCTGCTAAGGTGTGGCAAGCAGATAGTTGTCACTAAAAGCAAGAGGACAGACATGCTCATTAAAATCCAGCAGAACCAAGGACTGCTGGATTTTGTTGAGGGAGCACCGTAAGAAGCACGGAGCACTGTAAGAACTCTTTAGTCGCCAGGCAGAGCTAGGGGTACCCCCGAAACCTGGTTCTGAATTGGAACCAATTCTCAATTATTAAAAACCCGGATCATTTTTCAGGTTGAATCTTTAATGGTACTTGAAACTAGGAAGTGACATTAGTGGATAAGTAAATGGTCATGACTGCTTCCTTGCCTCCCTGTCTTTCTCTCCTCTGCTCTCTGAGTCAGTGCACGGGTAGGACCGAGCTCCTTCACCACACCATGTACGCACGCACGCACGCACGCACGCACGCACGCACGCACGCACGCACACACGGACGCAAGCACGCACCCACGCACGCACGCACACACACACAAACACAGTCGACAGCAGAGAACAGATGCCACGCAGGAGTGAATAAACCCAAGTGAAGTTAAAGATACTAAACAAATGAACGACATTGTCACTTTATGTGCAATAAAACCTTGGTGGGTAAAAATAAAAAGAATGTATCCAAACTCCTATTCAACAAGCAAAAACTTGAAAAAACCAATGTTTTCGACTGTTATGTCCTTAGTCTTCCTATACCACCACCACCACTATGCATGGAATATCGATAAGAGTAGCAGTATCAATCCATCGTAATCATACCCATCCCTAGGCATTGCAGGTGAGGTCAGAGAGCTCATGCAGTCATGTCAGCATTGTAACAATGCATAGACCGTCCCAGAATAAGCTGCCACTGATAACAACAGAATGAACAGAATGAATGGAGTGCCATCTTGAAACACTATATCCTGTTCTTTAACTGTATCCAGTTCTTTAAATACATTTAAATAAATTTAAATATTATATGACTCAGGTGCAGTGCCTTAGCATTGTGTGCAGCACCTAAGTCGAATGAACGATCGTGAGAGGCTAGGAACTTGTTTTCAGCCTTCAATTTATTTCCTCCGTGGCAGCAGGGCATATTACACAAGCCTTCAGAAACTCAGATTAAACTGGGCTAACCCAGCAGTTGTATGACTGACTCTGAAGACTCACTATAAACACTCACCAGTCTAGGAACATTAAAGCTACAAACAACCAATAATGAAAAACTCTGTCAAATAATGTAGTTACAATCTCCATTCTAAAAGAAAATCTGATGTTGTGAACACATAGTGGTAATTGTCTAGTCCTCCTAGGGACTATGGGGCTTGCGCTAGGGCTAGGGCTCCAGACCAAGTGACCACCTCAGCCCTTAAGTTCTCCAGACACCTAGGGAAGGCACTGTGAAGGTTTGTTCTGTTAACGGAAAAAATGTTGTGCGGTTGATGGCGACTTTATCAGATAGCAAGGCTGAATATATTTTGGTAAGAAGTGGGACGTGAGTATTCTTAAAAACATCTGTACAGATGTTAAACCTTGGCAATCTAAATATGTGACAGAACAATAATGAAAACTATTGTTTTGTATTTTTGCTTTTTCTGTCCCTTTGTAATTTGTATTTTAAGGATTAATATTTCTTTATTTCATGATATGAATGCATTTGAGCTGAACAGGCCAGCTATGCAGTCTGGGCAGCTGATTAACTGATATAATGGACATTACATGACAATTCAAGCCTATCTAATTTTTAATGTATAATGGCAAATGTTGCTGCTCTTTCACATTAAAACAGCTGACAGCTGCAATATGTTTGTAGAACAGTGACAACTGCAAACAGTGATGCTAAATTCTGTTGGAATTAAATGTAAGTAAGAAAAGGAACAGAGGAACCAAACTCCAAACACAGCAGAGATTCAGGTACAGGCTGCAAAAGTACTGAAAGATGCTAATAATCCAGGAATTTATTAAATGGTACTAGTACCCGCTCTGCATCATACATTTTCCTTTTAGTCAATATAAACCATTAGCAAGAATTAAAAACATAAAGTAATTAAAAAGGGATTTGAACTCCCTGGTCAAAAGGACAACTAGTTTGCCTGTAACCCACCCTACATGGTGAGCCACAAGCGCTGATTAAGCACTTTGAAGCACAATAGGTTTTGAAACATTATTTTGCCACAGACATTTTTTGGTGTTGAACACTTAAGTGATCCATTTGACATGACAATTATACCTAGGCCAAAGTGGATTAGGAGCATGTCATATCAGAGATCAAATCCTGTCTAAACAAATGTAAGAGGTGGCAGACACCAAATTATCAAATGCATTTTGAGAATAGCAAAAACTATGCAATTATTTCAGCATACACAATCCATTTAACATGAAATTCACAATCACTGAATAAAGTCAAATAGAATAGGCATGGTTTGACTCTTGTATCTGTTTTCCTTTTAATGCTAAACACATGCAAGGTAATAAAAGTCTCCGTCAGCATGTGGTTTACCAACACAGCTCCCACAAAGCGTGCACTCAATCTGGCAATCCATTGCCACCTAATCACCTTGCAAAAACCTTACAAGGTGTGAGTTGTTAGAAGAAGTCACACACAGAGAGTGACTGGTTGTGCCCTTATCCTGCATTGAATGATTGTTGAGGTAGTTACATTTGTAGCTAATTCTTAAGTAATTGTTGAATTGTAAGGTTGCGTAAAGCAGACACGCACTGAGGCAAGTTTTGTAAATTGTTTCTGAACCTTGAAACTGCTTGAAGTTCTTTGTCATTATGTGTTAGGTATGTGTCTTTTTAATCAAAAAACAAAAGCAATCACTTATCAGGTGGCCATGCTTGTGTCTTCTTCGTAACACATGGGTTTGCTATGTAAGCAATAATTTGTTTTTGAGGCTTGCTATGTTATTGCTATTAATGCATTTTACATTAACTGGTGATGTTTACGTTTTTTTTCGGGGAGGTCTTTAATATCTCGTCACACTTCACCTAGACACAGGTAGGCTACTGTTCGTGAAAATGGCGAATCTGCCATCGACAACATCTGGAGCACAAGGAGTGGAATATGTAAACAAACACCACCAGACAAGACCATCAGCTAAGCTGGAACACCGGGCGAGGCACACTTAATTTCGAGCCAACCCTGTAACTGGACTCAATGTGGGAAGCAAACTGTTTGTATGTTTTAGCCAGTTGCTAATAGATTAAAAACACCACTCAGCCAATCAGCATGTAAAATAGTGTCAACGGACATCACTGTTGCTGTAATGAGATCGCTGAAGCAGGACCAAGCCTTCCACTGACCTGCTTTATTTACTCGGCTGACAGGCCTGTCCACAACCTCCAGCAGTCTGCGTTGGCGTTCAATTTCTTCTTCATATTCCGCGATGGTTGTTTCAAAGAGTCTAAATATCTCCTCTACAGCTGTACCCAGTCGTTGGTTCACCAGCTTTCTCAGAGTTTGGATTTTACACATTGTAACAAAACGAACAGGACACAACTCTCCGACCAAACTTTGAGAGGAGACAGCTTTGAGGCGCTGGCTTTGGCGCGAAACTGTGACGTCATATTTCAGCGCGGAGGAGAGTTTGGAAGTTGTCTTCTAATTCTGTTTGAATTCTTGGTAGACTAGACGCAGCAAAAGCGTATTGCTGCCCTCGACCGGCCATTTTTTATAATTCCATCGAATGTTGAATCCTCACGTAGAGTCCAGTACGATGAAGAATATTAATTATAATTTTTGTTATTTCACAATGTTCCACGATGAGTATTGATTTCAGTGAATGATCTGGGACTCTGTTGGTTCATCCCATCAAGGCGTGACTTACAGTTTCTCCTTCTTCACAGATGC
>NC_053407.1:1734356-1756856 GCF_016859285.1 Xiphias gladius | reverse complement strand
GAAATGAACAAACGCCACATATGACAAAAATATGACCAGGGTCTGACGTTTACTCTAATTATCGATTAGAACTGCAATTAATAGTCTTTTAATCAAGTAGTTGGTTGAAAGAAAAATAACTGGAAGTGATTTTGATGATCCAACCTTGAGTTGTGAAAAGTCTGAATGGGCATTTTTCAATACTCGTCAGCCTTTCATAGTCTATGAGAGTAATTGATTTGGAAAACAATTATTATTCGCAGCCCTATTATCTAATTATTTTCATGATTAATTTGTCTGTAGAATGTCAGCAATTGGCAGAAAATTACTATTACAAGTTCTCAGTGCCGGTCGTGGCGTCATCAACTGTATTGTCTGACCAACAGTCCAAACCCCAAAGCTGTTCTATTTAATAAAAGAAGAACACCAGGAAATATTCACATTTGAGAAGCTGGAGAGCTGGGTACTTTTAGGCTTTTTTCCCCCTATAAGGTAAAACTTAGGCAATTAATTCAGTAGAACAATAATTGCGAATTGAAATATGTCAATGGACTTCATCAAATTGTTCTCTTTAACAAGAAACTTTTTTTTTTATGTTTACCGTTTACGGTGCCGGGAACTAACCTAACAATATTATCCGGTACTTTTTTGCATGGTGAGCTTTGCTCTTCCATTCCATGCGCCATTTGAACGTCTTGCTTTGCGCTTTTATTATGAAGGTCTAACTCGCTCAACTTCCGACCCTAATCTGGTTTACTGTAACGCGGCTGCGGGAGCCTAACTGCCTCTCGCTAGCAGACCGACGCACTGTCTCCGCCACGACCTTGTGAAGCAGCACAAACGAGTTTCGCCTATGACTTTCTTGAAACCAGTGAATTAGGTAGAACAAGGAACCCTTCCACGGACCTTGGTTTATGTCGCTGTCGGGCTTGACAACATCCTCCAGCAGCCTGCGCTGGCGATCAATCTCTTCTTCGTAGTTCGATATGGTTGTTTCCAGCAGCGCGAAGATTTCCTCTATAACCGCAGTCAGTCGCCGGTTGACAAAAGCTCTCAACGTTTGAATCGTGGACATTTTCACTCACGTACCGGACCGGGCTGGGAGCGGTGGATAGCCGTGTTTGTGTGGCCGTCTCTTCCTCCTCTTCCTCCTCTTCCTGCCGCTGCTCCCGCTGACATGCCAGGAGCCCCTCCTTCCTTCCGCTCAGAGCAACTCTCCTGTCTCTCTCTCCTTTTCTTACACACACACACACACGCACACACGCACGCACGCACACACACACACACACACAGAGGGGACTGATCTTAATGATAATACTTACAGTCTCTGTTATTTCTGTACTGAGGTGTAGGTATTATCGGTATCGGTAAGACTTTAACTTCTGAATGTACTGAACACTTTTTATGATCCAAAATGTGTTTATCAGTATTCTATGTTTGATTGTTTTTTCCTTCAATCTGTATTTACAGACTTTAGCCCGCTTAAAGGTAGTTAAGCAGTTTAGATATGTTTTCCAGTTGAAGAGCTTTGCATTAAGAAAACATAAACTACTGCTTTACTATAATATTCTCTATAGTTTCCTGTAGTATTTTCTGTAATATCCATAGTGTCAGTATGCATTTGCTCCAGGACGGTCTGGACAAGATTTAGGCAGACACTCGTTAACCTCAGCATTAACAACCGAAGGATATTCTGCTGGCATTGCTCACTGCTGCTCACTGCGATACAATTAACTGGGGTCACGTGCTCAGTAAGCTGTGTGGACAGAATTATAATGGAGCTTAGTGGGACATTTTGACAGCTGTCATTCCAGGAGCCAACATCTGCATTTATAGCTGATATCAAAATGTCTGGATTTTTTGGTTTGAATCTAGATCCTGTGCATTGCCTTGGGACATCCATTACTTTACATTAATTTCAGGATATAAATCGTTGTTGATCATTATAGGCATTTGTTAAACCTACTGACTTACTTACATGATTTACTTACTACTTGACATGAGGTTGCGCCTGTGCACACATTATCCGTATCCCAGTTGTGAGTAATCCTGATGTGAATGTAGGTAACCTGGTTACTCGTACACGATTCTTACACAGCGCTTTGAGCAATTGAACTGCAGGGTCACAAAGTAAACAGCAACTAGCAGGTTAATGATGACCTATAGGCAAGGGGCGTGCTTATAGGGCGTAAGCCATGAATGTTTTTTTCATTGTTTACTGTCATTTAGGGTTCATCACGTATGTCGCGTTGTCTACTTAACCCATATCATAGCGGTTTGGGAATCAATGTGTTTTAAATGAAAAGGCTGGAGCGAAATGCTGGTGGTGTCACCTTCTGGGTTGCAGTTGTTCCAGAGGAGGACAGTAAGGGACTGGCGGTGTCTCACAACTGTACTGTGAATGGATAGGAGATGGGAGAGGGCAGTTGAGGGAGTGAGATGGGAGTAACTGAAGTTGGGGCTAGGAGAGATGAGGTTGTAATATAGTACGAACAAACAGTACCAGACCAAAACACAAGAAACAACAACAGAGGGGTTCCATGGTAAAGGAAGATATTCTGAAAAATGATCTTGTACTTTTCATTGTAGATGTGATAAATTGTTCTGCAAAGACAGACAGTAATAGACAGATTATAATAGATTAAGCCTTGATATACTGAATGCTGGAGTTGGAATCACACAGGGGAAAATGGTGAACAAAATTGATTCACTTTGCAAGGTTGGATCAACCTCATCACACCAGAGATGTAACCAGCAATATCCTTGTATCTGTCAATGATGTTGTAGTTCCTGATGCACAAAAGCTATAACCTCATCCAAATCCTTCTGGGCTAAATTCACGAGTATTCCCTTATTGCTAAATCCAATTGTAAAGTACAATTTGATTAGGTCATCCTGTGCAGTGGCGTCTGTGGTGTGACGAGGCTGATCCAACCATGCAAAGTGAAGCAATGTGGTTCCATGACCGAGTTTTTTTTTTTCTTGTAAATTTCTTGAGTTTTTTGTGGGACAGTGCCTGTGAAGGAAAAGTTGATTTATCATTTATTCACTTTTGGTGATGATCCTATAGACGTTTTAGACGTTCAGATGTTATTTGAGTCCAGGGGGGCCTACCTACGGAGCAGCCTGTTGCCTTACCATAAATGGAAATAAGCCAAGCTATGTCTGTCTGAGCTTTAATTTATGACCAGTGCATGGGCAGTATGTGAACATGACATGTTTCTATCTTATTGGATGATGTGTTTGGGTTGAAGTAAAGATAACTAATTGGGACTAAGTTCTTTGTCTCAAGAAACACTATAAAGATGATTGTAAGACCCTTTCTATTGAGAGACTCTCCTTCAACTTCTTGTGATAAAGTTTGTTTGTCTCCTATATTTTAACTTACAATATATTTCACTTTAACCGTATCAGTGTTTTGTGTGTTCAATTGTGTTCAGAGTCTTGTGTAGAAAATCTTCCACAACATGCCTATTAGGAAAGAGGAAACAAAATAATTTTGCATTTAATTTCATACTGTTTAACTTAATATTAATTAATATTTATTAATTATAATAATTAATATTGCTTAAAAGTAGAAAACAAAAAACAGATTTATTTGCTCGTTTAAAATATCAAGTAATAATTTATTAAGCTTGCTGACCCTGAATGAAGCTTTCTGGCTGAAAATGACACATACAAACTAAACTACTAAATTATAATTTCTTGTGGAGTAAGAACATTTGTCTCTGGTCTCTTAAAGACTGTGAATAAAGTTATTGTTTTTGCACATTTGGTTTCTTAAATAAAGAATTTCCCTAATAATACTGATTTGTTCAACACAGTCATTTTTACTGTTCATTGTACAGATACTGAACCCAACATTGTTTCTCTTAAATGGAGCAATTGGAGCTATTATACACTGTGACCAATCAACTTCCCAAAAGGCAAGTGTTTTTTCAATATTGTCTTTACAGAAAGCACAGTTATTGTATTCAATATTAAAACTTTTCCTAAGAAGCTCATTAGAGAGGTAGATGTCTTTTATGTCATCGTTTAATTAAGCAATTATGGTTGTGTGGTCTTTCTTAACAAGGGACTCATCGCACATCTGACAGATACTATTTCTTTTACATCTTACAGGATATGATAAGCCATTAAAGATATGTATAAAACTTAAAAACAACAAACATTATTACCCATGACCTAATTGTTATATTTATATTGAATGTTCTGGTCCTCCTGCAATAATGTATTTTACAACTCTGAGAATTGCCAAGTTAACATGGTGTTGGGGTTTTTTTGTCTCAGTGATCCTGGCAGGCATCAGCCCCCGGTAGTGTCTCCCAAGGCAAATTGGTCCTACGGTGGAGGTAAGACTAAGAGTGATTCACGGCAACCAGTTGAAGGGCAAACTTCTGGACTGCGTCACCTCGCCCGGGTTTGGGGAAACCGGGGCCCCCCCTGGAGTCAGACCCGACAGGGGAGCTTGCCAGTGAGCATCTGGTGACCAGGTCTTGCCCATGGGGCCCAGTCAGGCACAGCCAAATTACATGGAGCCACAACTCTTGTGGGCTCATCACCTGCAAGGGTAGTCATCGGGTTGGGGCTACATTGGGAGCCGGAAGGCATTCTGGGTCGGGGGGCCTGGGCGTGCGGATCACTGGCATTGCAGAGTAGGTCTAAGGATTTGGAATGTGACTTCTTTTTGGGGGAAGGAGCTGGAGTTGGTGTGGGAAGTGGAGCGGTACCAACTAGATAAAGTTGGGCTCACCTCCACGCACTGCACTGGCTCTGGAACTAAAACGTCTGTAGAGGGACTGGACTCTATCCTTTTCTGGAGTTGCCCAGGATGAGAGGCACCGAGCAGTTGTGGGGATACTCACGAGCCCCCAGATGAGTGCTTCTGTGTTGGAGTTCTCCTTGGAGAGTGAGAGGGTAACCTCAACGTAACTGCAAGTTACTAAGAGAAACACTCTGACTGTTGTTTGTGCTTATGCACCCAACAGCAGTTTGGAGTCTGTGGATGGGGTCTTCGAAAGGGCACTGCCTGGGAACTCTATAGTTCTTCTGGGGGACTTCAACATGTGGGCATCAATGGAGAAACCTGGAGGCTCCTACCTGATCTGAACTCAAGTGGTGTTTTGTTGTTGGATTTCTGTGCAATTGATTGGCCATAACAAACACCATGTTCGAGCATATGGTGCTTCAAAAGTGTACTTGGTAACAAAACACCTAAGCACGAAGATCAATGATAGACTTTGTGGTCATATCATCCGATCTGCGGCCGTATGTCTTGGACACTCAGGTAAAGAGAGGAGCAGAGCTATCAAACAATTAATACCTGGTGAGTTGAATCAGATGGCGAGGGAGGCGGCCGGACAGACTAAACAAGCCAAAACTTGTAGTGAGGGTGAACTGGGAACGTCTGGCAGAGATCCCTGTTTGTGAGGTCTTTAACTCCCACCTCTACAAGAACTTTGCACGCATCCCAGTGTAAGTTGGGGATATGGAATCTGAGTGGTCCATGTTTGAAGCCTCCATTGTGGACGCAGCTGTTAGAGGCTTTGGTTGGAAGGTCATTGGTGCCTGTTGTGGCGGCAACCTGAGAACTTGCTGGTGGACATTGGTGGTGAGGGAAGCCATCAAGCTGAAGAAGAAGGCCTTTCTGGCCTGGCTGGCCAAGGGGTCTTCTCAAAAAGCAGACAGGTACTGGCAGGCCAGAAGGGCTGCAGCTGCGGTGGTCACAGACGCAAAAACCTGGGTGTGGGAGGAGTTCAGGGAGGCAATGGAGAAGGACTTTCGGTTGGCTTCAAGGAAATTCTGGCAAACCATCCGGCATCTCAGAAAGAGAAAGCAAAGCTTTGCCTTGGCTGTTTTCAGCAGGGAAGGTGAACTGCTGAATTGGACTGGGAACACATTGAGGATATCCTGAACCTGACCAAAATGTAACCTGAGGAGGAGGCAAAGTTTGAAGACTCAGGGGAAGCCTCAATCATATCACTGACAGAGATCTCTGAGGTAGTTAAGAAGCGCCTCAGTGGCAAGGCACCAGGAGTGAATGAGATTCGCCCTGAGAAGGCTCTGGACATTGTTGGGCTGTCTTGGCTGACACGCCTCTTCAGTGTTGCATGGACATTGGGGAAAGTGACTATGGACTTGCAGTGGCTGTGGGCTGACAGACCGGGGTGTTGGTTCCCATTTTTAAAAAGGGGGCAGAGGGTATGCTCAAATTATTGGGGTATCATACTGCTCAGTCTCCCGGGGAAAGCTTATGCCAGGGTGCTGGAAAGTAGGCTCTGACTGATCGTCAAACCTCGAATTCAGAAAGAGCAATGCGGATTCCACCCTGAACGTCGAACAGTGGACCAAATCTTTACCCTTGCATGGCTACAGGATCATGGGAGTTTGCTCCTGCAGTCTACGTATGCAGACTTGGAGCAGGCCTACGTCCTGGTCCCTTAGGGGTCTTGTGGAGGGTACAGCGGAAATACCTCTGGCAGGGTTGTCCCTTGTCACCTCCTGTTTGTGATTTTCATGAAGAAAATTTCAAGGCACAGCCAGGAGGAGGAGAATGTCCGGGTTGGGGGCCTCAGAATTATGTGTTTTTTATTTGCAGAAGACATGTTTCTGTTGGCTTCATCAGACCCTGACCTTCAGCAGGCACTGGGATAGTTTACAGCCAACTGTGAAGCAGCTGGGATAAGGGTAGCACCTCCAAGTCTGAGGCCATGGTTCTCTGCCGGAAAAAAAGTGGATAGCTCCTTTTGATTTCGGATGGCATTTCTGCCCCAAATTAGGGAGTTTAATATCTCAGGGTCTTGTTCACAAGTGAGGGTAGGATGGGTTCGCTGATGATGCAGTGTCAGAAGTAAAGCGGCCATTGTACCGGACTATTGTTTTGAAGAGGGAGGTGAGCCAAAAGGTAAAACTTTACTAGTCGATCTAAGTTCCAACCCTCACCTATGATCATGAGCTTTGGATAGTGACCAAAAGAATGAGATAATACAAATACAAATACAAACATTTGAAATGAGCTTCCTCCACAGGGTGGCTGGGTTTACCCTTAGAGATAGGGTAATGGATGGATGGATGGATGGACAATTCTGCTACTGGGATGTCCATATCAAAAATAAAAACAAATAAATAATAAACTATCCAAACCACAAAGCATTCTGTGCTGTGTAGACTGTCATCATTTTTAAATTTGGAATATTTGTTTACGATTTCTTTAGATGGATATTTTTAAGGATCATGCTTATTTTGACATTTTAAACTTAATACAAATAAACATTTAAAAAGTTGAAAACCTTTTGCCTCAAAGGAATGGGCTCAGCTGATGGTTTCCTAATTTTACTCAGTTTTTGCCCCATCACAAACAATTATTTATTTTTATCTAACATGAACACACTAATAATGCTGAAACTGCTTCACAATACGTTCAATGTTGTGACAAATGGTCCTTTGCAGAGTCAATATAACTTTAACTACAGATTGAAGTATGTTAAGCTATTTCAAACAAACACAGAATAGTGTCAGAACAGACACAATACTCATAAGGGCTAAGAAAATTCAGCCAACCTTTGTCATGACTGTAAACATAAACTACCTTACTGACTTTACCCTAGACCATTTCCAGGGATTTTCAGAAGGGATGGATTACTATGTAGAAAGGTTTTCTTCACCTGCATGCCGTGTCAGAACTGTCAAAATATCTATGCCCTCCCAAGACCCACTACAGTTGAGGCCAATTCACGGTTTCTGCTTGCCCTCATGGATGTGGATGCGCTTCTATTGATACTACAATTGCAGGTAAGTGAACATGGATGTGTTTCATACATCTGCACTAGAAAAAGGGACAGCAAACTCCTAATAGCATTATTGTTTGTATTGTAATGTATTTGGCTGAACATGAAAAAGTGGAAAAAAAAGTGTGTGCAACTGTCTAACAAAAATAGGACCAAGGATGGGAAATAAACAGTACGCACATACAGTGCACAAAACAAGTTTCCAGTTTACTCGTCCTCGTACACTCGTCCTGTGGACACTCTGCCCGGACCCAAATGTTTGGCTCGCATGTCGCAAACATGGGCAGATAAACTTCATGTCACGTGGTCCATTGCGGACATGTGGAAGCGGAAAGCTGGTCTTGGAAAGAAAACTGTTTTCTTTCCTTTTGACAGCTTTAGACAGGAATGCAGAAATGTCTGTATTATTGCACAAAAACAATGACAATGTGATCTGTCAACTAAAAACCCAAAAAGTAACCATCTTCAAGAAGATGGTGTTTGATGACAGATAAAAACACACTTGACGTGTTTTATCTATGAAATCGGTCAGTGTTTAATAAAATGCATAAAAATATTTCGTTAATAAATTGTCTATTTTTATTGATCAATTGGTTGTATTGATAAATATTTTATTTAATACTTACTGACAGCCTGGTCTCTTGTTAAACATTCACTGTAGACATAGTGGATAAGGCCATTCATCAAACATGTTGGCAGCTATTAGATCAATCCCACAACTTTGCTTAGGATTTCTCTTGATGCCTTTGTGAATAAATCATTTTTTTTATCCATGTTTTTATTGATGTTTCCATTAAGTACTGAATACTATAAATTTGGGACATATAATATAAAATTGACATGAGATACACATACATACAGACTGGTCTCAGGCTTTTGGACCACACTGTATGTACATATTATGTACATATGCCAATTATATATATATATCATGACTCATCAGTGCGACCCTCACAGGCGCATTTTATAATCCAGACTCAACAAAATCATATATAAATACAGGTTACTGACAACATCTCTGTGATCGGATATATTGACATTTAAAATGGGTGATCACAGATGAAGTCAGAGACGACAGGAGGTTGTCGTCTTAACTCCAGGCAGAAGCAGCCTCAGTGTTTCCAATGAATTACGTCCACTTGCGTTTGAGGGCTGATATTCTGCAATGGACTCTTTTGGGCTTTAAATACTTTTCACATTTGCACAGGATGAGCAGAACTGCAGAGTTTTAATGTAGTAATTATCATTTTTAATTTATCATTTAATTGTCATTTTTGTTGCCCCACCCCAGATTCTAAACAATAAATATAAAGTTGAATTAAGATAAGATGATGTTATAGCCTGATATGTACACATATGTACACATACTGTATGATTCCAGGCAAAAGTATCATACAGTGCACTGGTATATCCAAACACACTTTAATTACCACTGGTAAATGGTTAAAGAGAGGGAGACAGCTGTGCTTGCCATGTGCTCTCATAGTAGGCACTGACTTTGCATGCAGCTGATATGGTTTCATGCGCTTGCTTTTGTGTAGCTTATAAATAAAGCTGTAAATGGCCCGGTAATAGTTTGATTCCTGTGGAGGATCAGACGATGAAGTGTCAGAGTTCACATCAGTCATGGTCTGATCAAGATCATGCACTCCATAATTTAACTGATCATTTTAACATTACAAACTGTAAACAATTACAGTAGGCATTTTTCATTTAAATTCACACATTAAGAGAAAACGAGTGATGCTGAACTTGATTTATATCAAAGGCTCACTTAATATGAAATTTTACATTTGACTGTGGTACTGTGTTCTGTTAATATGCAAAATGAAGCTGGAGCTGTTGTGGGTGAGTGAAAAGTGATGAGCTCTGTGGAGAGATACCTTCAACCATTAATAACTACCTAAAAAAGATGCAGTCTATGATGTTCCTCAAAAGTGATACTCCTTTATGTGGCACACACAATGTCAATCACAGTTACATTATTTTTTACAATAAACATCACACAGGAGAGCTGAAATAAAATATAAGTCCACTGATAAATAAATCTTTGAGTCTCTAATACAATTTGTTTTATATAAAATACAGTAAATACTAACAATATAGTATTAAATAATGTAGTATTACTATATTAGGTATAAATAATATAAAGTAATGTAAAATAAAGTTGTTAGATATGTTCCTACTGTGTGTGTGTGGGTGTGTAAAACCAAAAAATTATTAAAGTATTTGTGATACAAAACTCAATTTTTTTTCTAAGTGGCTCATCTGCAGCATAAGCAGCAGCTGTTTAGTGCTTAGCCTTCATTTTTCTCTTCACCTTACATTAGGGGTACCAAATTCTGAGCTGTCTTCACCACCAGAGGACCCTGTTCACTATTAGATGCACTGAACACTGTCCTGTGCCAGCAGCAGCTGTAAATTACTTTACATCCATCACATTCAAAAGGTTTGTATCGCAAACCAAGTTCAGCGTAGCATCGTTCTCTTCATCTGACTTCACTTTACTATCATCTGGCTCAGTTACGTCAGTTATCCAGCCCTGAGCATGTTCCTGTGAGAGAGAAGGAGTTCTTAATCAAAACCAACATTATCAGAACCACGAGTCAAGCACTTAATATAATATGACATGAAACAGCGAAAAACATTGGTAAGGTGTAATGTATACAATATAACCTAAAATTAGAACAACTAGAATAGAATAAGAAGCTGTATAAACTTCATGAATATGTTACACATTTAAAAAGATAATTGCCCGATGAGGTCTGTTTGACTGAAATGTTGCATTTATCATTTTCTTGGAGCTAATTAACAGTGTACGGATTTTTTCTTTTTGGGTATACTTTTTCTTTCCAATTATCGTCACAAAGTCAACTCTTGCTATCCTGAGGCGCAGTGAGTGTAAGTGGGTGTAAAAGGAACTTCACTGTTCGCCGTCAATTCTTGGCAGGATTCATAAGAATTCTTACTGCAAACAAAATGCAGCTATAATCGTCATACATTATGTATTTAATGTAGTAAACTGTCTCTAAGTTTGTTAGAAGCTTTGTTTTAAAGCCATAGTCAAACCCATCAACAGGAACTGGAACAGAACCTGATCTATAAATATCTTTTGCTCTTTTGAAACTTTGTTGTAAACTCAGTACTTTTGTCAGTGTCAGGACCCTGTAGGAAAAACAGTGACTCTTTTACAAAACATATCACTGTTGCCATCCCTGATTTTTATCTTAAGTTGTGGGATGATGTACAACCCTTTCAGTTAAATTAGTTTTTTAATAGAACACAAGCAGTAAGAACATTATTGAAAATATTACTGTGAATCACATAGTATAAAATATAGCTTGAACTTGATTGTTATAAGGGGAAAATCACAGTTTTCAGAAAATTCTATTCAGAAATCTTCCTCTACCATAAAAGCATTTTTATTGTAGAGTATACTGTTGTAAAGTATGGCTTCCTTCTCTTTTTGTCGTCTTCCTTGCAACTATCATTAAAAACAAAATGAATACATTAATACATGGAATACATTACTGAGTTGAGACTTGAGTGTGTGTATTCCAGCAAAACACCACCACTAGAGGGCAGCTTTAGTCAAGTTCTCTTTTTGTCTTCTTCTTTAAAGCTCTGCTGCCTTCCCCCTTTCTCACTGTGCATGCAGCGAAACCTGTGAATGAGTGCGTGGAAACAAGGATAATATGAGAGCAATGTAAAGCGAGTCAGGGAAGAGAGAGGAAACAGTTTAGAGTCCCCTAAAAGTCTTTAGCATGTTTCACACATCTGCTCTGAGGGGTTTGCCTGTGTTGGTATACTGCAGAGATGGTTTGTGTGAGTGAGAGAGAGAGCTTTAGTTACAGAACAGTTTTCCTACAATGATTAGTCTTAGAAATTCTGAGCTTCTCTAACTTTCCCAACGAGGTACTTCAGAAGGAGTGCACACGCACGCAGTTAAGAGCGTCTTAACGTCAGCTGTCTGTCTTGCCAAAGATGATACTGACTGTGCTTTAATGTAACTTCACATATTTAACTGTAAGCCGTTCTACATATAAATTACGCACATACAATTACAGACACGAAGAACTGCTTTATAGTTGGAAGTGTTCAGTATGAAAATGAAGGTTAATGAGCAGCAAACATTCTGTCAATAACAGTCATACTGAGTCATATTCAGTCTGTTTGACAGCAGAAACTTGGAGATCAGTTGCACAAAGTCAATTACTGAATTCATTTGTGTTTATTAGTTTTCTTTTCCCTTTTTCTAATTTGACACTCATTTTACATCAAACGTGACTTAGTAAAGATCATCAGTGCTCATGACAAAAGTATAGATGGAAAAATGAACAAAAACATTAAAAGCTTTAATAAAACATAGTTTTATGGGGTTCTTCCTTAAGGTGATCTTAGCCTAAGTTAATTTACGATCATTTCTGAGAGTGTCTTCAGTACGATGATTTTGGGAAACACCTTTTAAGCTTAGGAAGATAATCATAAAATGGATTTTATGATTATCTTCGGCCTAAGATACTTTTGGGAAACGAGGCCCAGATGGGTTTCAGACTGCACACTGGCAGATAGAAGGAGGGAAAGAAAGATGTGACAACAACAAACAACACATCGAGAGCAGGAGTAGTCACTGTGTGTGTGTGTGTGTGTGTGTGTGTGTGTGTGTGTGTGTGTGTGTGTGTGTGTGTGTGTGTGTGTGTGTGTGTGTGTGTGTGTGTGTGTGTGTGTGTGCGTGTGTGTGACGGTCTATTTGTGTGCAGGGAATCACAGGCTGAGCCAAAGAGGGACTCTAATTCATACTCTATGGGCTCAAAACCTTATATGGAGAACTATTTCAACATATGCACCTGGTGAAAAACCTTCACTGAAGTATTATTGAACTATATCCATGATCACCTGTCAAACCAAAGCGAGCAGCTAGAGAGTGTAGCCATCTGTAATCCCACCTGTTTTTCACTTCGGTCAGTCGCAGCTGCTTTCTCTCTCTTTCGCATAAAGTTCGGCGTGTGTAAAATGATTGCACATCAGACACAGGCAGAGACAGAGCAACATGATCGCCCCATCCATCCACTTGTGTTTCTGCTTACTTGATGACCGTAAGTTCAGTATTTCAAATAGGGCATATACATCCAGGGACAGCTGAGGTAGCTTCTGGCTTAAATGTTATTGGAAACAATGAAACAATAAGCACTCGGGTCACCTTGATGTAAAGTCCTGGCCGAAATTATTTGCACCCCTTAACTTTAAGTACAGAATTTAGAATATCTTCAGAAATAAATATAAATTAAGCAGTTTTGTATAATCAAAAATACTTAATAAAGTTTCCAAAGTTACTGAACAACAACAACAAAATAATATGTTTTCATATTGTGAAAAATACAGACATAAAATGTATACTCGATACAATTAACCAACGAATGGTGGTTTTACTGGATAAAAAAAGAGGCTGGTTGTTTCCAGTTTCTTTTTCACAATGGTGAAGACAAGAGAGCTGCCTGAGAGCATCAGCAATGCTTGTATCAAAAACATAACAATTCCACAAAAAAACATCTGAGGAGCTTCAGGCTGACCTGGAACAATCTGGAGTGGTGGTTTCCGCCTGTACCGTACACCACACACTAAACCAAGTAGGGCTCTATGGGCAAAAGCCAAGGAACACAACACTATTGAAAGAAAGGCACAAAAGGGCAAGACTGATGTTTGCAAAAATGTTTCATAGATAAGCCACAGTCTTTCTGGGATAATGTTCTGTGGACAGATGAAACCAAAGTAGAGCTCTTTGGGAATGCAGTGCAGTGCAGTGCAGTTTGTTTATAGGTGATGAAATGAAGCCCAGAAGGAAAAGAGCAGCCAACCAACAGTAAAATATGGTGGAGGTTCTATCATGCTGTAGGGCTGCTTTGCTGCTTCTGGTACTGGAGGCACTGAATGTATCAAAGGAATGATGATATCAGAAGGTTACCAAGGCATTTTAGAGTGAAATGTGTTACCCAGTGTCAGAAAACTGGTTTGAAGTGAAGGTCTTGCATCTTTCAATGACCCAAAGCACACATTCAGCAGCACAAAAGAATAGTTGACTGTTTTAAAATGGCCAGCAATGAGTCCTGACCTAAATCCCATTGAAACACTTTGGAGAGAGCTGAAATCTACCGTCTCCTGCAAACTTAAAAGAGCTAGAAGAGTGACAGAAACTACCTGCAGACAGGTGAGAGAAGCTTCTAGGTGGCCGCAAGAAATGTTTATAGTCATTGATGCCAAAGGTTCTGCAACCAAACATTAGTGAAGGGTACTAATAAATGTGTCTGGGGTACATTTTGTGTTTGTATTATTTCACTATTATGTAAGTTTTGTTTTTTTATTTTCTTTGGTTTAGTAACTTTGGACATTTTATCAAAATATTTTGAACATACAAAATTGATTAATCTCCATTTATTTCTGAAGATATTCAACATTCTGTTCTTAAAATTCAGGGATGCCAATAATTTCCACCAGGACAGTAAAAATCATGACAGAAGTCTTACTAGATCTACATAGTGAGATTTCCGCGTCATTTTTAATGTTTATTTCTTGTCGCAGTGTGGCTGGGGCAAAAGAGGTTAAAGAAAAAAACTCTGATGCAACCACAGTGATAAACTGACCAGCACTCTTTCAATCTTTCCCGTCCAAAACTTAATCATGTGCTTGTAGTTGTATTTTCTTTAAAGAAAGTCAGTCACAATGTTTCACCTAAAGGATGAAAAGAACAGAAGCCGTTAATTCTGAATTCCTTGTGTGTGCAAAAACAATTGTATTAAGATGCGTCATCAGTCAAAAAAAAACTCTCTATATAAAACCATACTGGTAAAGGTGTACCCTATTAAAGATGATCCACTCTGATTTTCAGCTGTTGTACTGAGTTAATCTGTGAGTTGTAGTTTATAGTTTTAATAAATGATGCTTCCCACTCATTATGTACAGGTTTTGATTGGCATTTGCACTGTTTCTTTGTCAGACCTGTAGCTCTGAACCGTGGCTACAGAACTGTTTCTAAGCTGAACTAACCTGGCTATCTAACGTAACTTGAACGGGCACTGGCTGAGAGACAACTTATTTTCTCTTCCGTAAATGCAGTAAATACAACACATGGGATATCAGTTTCGTTAGATAGTCATACCTGACGAACAGTAATGACAACTTACCTGCTATAACAGCACTACAATAGCAGGGCTATGACTATATATATCCCGCATACACACCAAAAGAGTCGTGTCGGCTTGTGGAGCAACATGCTAACCAGCAGTATGCATTGCAATACGTGCTTTCTTAGAATAACATAAACAACCTAGTATTACCCTCCTACTGGTTAAACATTATTTACATTCACACAGGAACTGACATATTGGCAGTACCATGACAAATAGTCCATCTAGTTGCATATTGAACCTGCTACTACCTTGCCATTTTGGAGCCCACGAACTTGTTCTTCTTGATATTTTTTGGCGGTCGCCTAACAGTGAGGTGTGAGCGCACTACAGCGTAAGGAGCTGAATAATGTAATACACAAGGCGTTGTTCTGCCAAATAGAAGTGTAAATCTCATCTATGTTAGCTATCTGACAGAAAGAAATGTTGTTCTGGAAGGACAAGCTTTTTTGTCTACACGTACTTCTCCTTTAAACAATAAAAAGTGACTTGGCAGAAGATTGTGAACACTGTGCTGTGGTCCTGCAGCCTCTTTAATGGCTGACCAGCCAACAGAAGCAGTAAATTTCACTAATGACTTTCCAATGGTCTTTAATTCTCCATTTAGGAGGAGAGGAAATGTCAGGGCCGATGGAAAGGTTAATGTGACTTTCACCCACTAATAAACATGCATTGATTAAAGAACGATGCAATTAAAAGCTTTCTTTTATTCACTGGACATACACGCACGCTCTCACACACACATGCATACTACAGATATCATAGCGATTTCCCAATTAGATTTTCAATTTTGAACTAAATGGATGAAGTTAATGAAATGGTCTTTTAGAAACAGACTGATTTTCAGTGCAAGAGAGGGTGATGAATTTACAGAGAGGAAATCATTCAGACTGGTCCAAAAAAGTAATATATTTAATAAGTACAACAGAATAAAGAGCTAATATTAAAGATTGGCCAGAAAATGGAGTGATCACAGCAAAACGACGATATTACTGAATACTAGATGATGCTGTTTCTGCAGCTTTCTCAGCCAAAGAAGCTAAATGTAAACTGTGGTTTTTAATGCCTTGGTGACATTACACTGATCAGCCACAAAATTTTAAACCAGTAATTGGTTTAAATGTTGTAGCTGATTGGTGTAAAACATACTAGTTATTGTTGTTTTGTGGAAACTAGAGAGAAAGAAATGGACCTGGGATTTTGGGTCTAAAAAGAAATTGCCAAATTTATATTCTACCTTCCCAAGCACAGGGCTGTAGCAGGGTTTTTAGAAAGACTGAGGTCCTAAGCCCTGATTCCCAATAACAGGCAGTCTTAAGGGCAACACACACTGCCAACTTATGATGTGCATCAATACTTCTGCTTTATATGTAAGAGCACACACTGGTAGTGTCATTGCAATTTTTTGTTGATGTTATATATTTCAATGTCAACTTATTCAGTGGAAGAAAACATAACACTAAGTCACACAAACTACCTCATAGGCTAGCATAGTTTCTTTTTGTCATGTTTTCACTAATAGTTTATGGCCAGACGCATCCCAACTGCTCTCATTTATCAGCCCCTTTAATGAATAACAGTATGTAATTTAAGTCCTAATTTAACACGTTATCAACCGAGCTAAGCTTCAGACTAGCAGCAACCAGACTGTATTTCCTGTGTCTGTATGTCCTGTGTATGGATTGTAACATTAATGGAACATATTCACATATTTGGTAAGTTACTAACTGTCTGTTGCCGTGGCTTGAGTTGTGACTCAAGCCTAGGGAAGACCCTTTGCTTGCTGCTAGTCACTAAGTCCGTGTAAAGCTAATGCCTAGCAATGATGTTTTAGTACACAATGGCTGTGGCTATACTGCATGTACACATTTATCCGTGCAAGCATTGATGCCAGCATCCAAATTCTTTGAAGCCTACTGGAGACCCTGTGAAGTGTGACTGAGAAAGAGTTAATGTTCATGAACTCCTCAAACCCCCAGGAACAGTGCCAGGCTGAGAAGACATTATTATAATTGTAGCTGCAATTGAAATTTCAGATAAACATGTAATATGTATGCATATTTTATTTGTTTCCCTACAATATCCACTTGTTGCATTAAAAGCAGGATGAACATTTTTATAGTTCTGATTAGGGAACTGAAAGTACTTAGTCAGCCTTTCATCAGAAAACAGCACTGCATGAAAGACCACTGTGTTGACACAGAGTGGAACCAACACAGAGATCTCAACTTTTGCCACAGTGCACCCAGTGAGGTCCAGCCACTTTTGATTCTTAGTCCAGAGCTGATTCTTCTTAAAGAAAAATATTGACTTGATGTATTATCGTATTGCGTTTGAAGCATGGACACTTCAACAGACGCATATATGGACGTTATACTAAGTATTATTGTCTATATAACCATGCTTAAAAAAACAAATTTTTTTGGTTCTTACCCCTGTACCAGTTTGTCCCAGGCCTGAGCCAAAATAACATAAGAGGAAGGAGAGTGTGTTGTTACTAGTGACACCAGACTGAGGCAAGCTTATGAGCTGTTCCACATCAACTGAAGCATGCCATGCATTACCCCACAATATAGTACACAGACACTAAAACGCTGATCACATGCAGAACCACAACAGAGGTACTGTTGGAGCAGCTGAAGGCCCACTGACACAGAGAGAGAAGACAGGACAACACAGACTCAGTGGTGAGCTGGAGTGTGTGCCAACACACGGAGCTGTTGCTACAGTGTCAATCTGCCATCATCTTTTTCATTTTCATGACAGTGTCATACAGATAGCCGTTTGATGCTCTAGCCAGGAACAGCTACATTATTCATAATTAACATAAATTATCGGTACTTCCATTTGGTTCTTACCTCCCTTAACTATTTGTTTTTCTGCATCCATACTCTCCGCTGGGGTCACCATTTAGTTGCTGTGCTCTGAGAGTAATGTTGCTTTCATTTTGCTTGTAGTTTCCCAAAGAACTTATGATACAATACCTGATTTTGTGAAAATCACCTGTGAATAGGATTTTACATGAGCTGATAGAAAATGTTGACATTTTGGGGCCCTGTTAGTCACCATAAAGTCACAAGAACTCAGATGGGGTCCTGGGAATTTGCCCACCTAATCTTCATGTGCTTGACTTGGAGAATGCTTGTGTTTTTGTCGAGGGTGCTGCAGGCTTGTGGAGTGGCAGGGCCATTTCTAGAAGCCATCCTTCTATAATCAGAATGAGAGCTGTGACAGCATTCTAACAAGTAAGTTATGCATGTTCTCAACGGGTGTTGGACTCCACTAAGGCTGTCGTCTGTTTGAAAATTCAGTTTGTGATTTGGGACAGAATCTCTAGACAAAGCTAAGGAATGACATCTGGTTTGGTGACCTCAGGATTGGATCCGTCCTTTTTGCAGATGATGTAGTTCCTATGATTTCATCGACCTGTGACCTCCAGGGACTGGCCATTGGGAGCGACAGGAGAATTTCCGGTTGCCTGGCCAGCTGATTGGGCCAGTGATAAAAATGCAAAATGAAGACGGTACAGCTACAGCCACTCAGAACTGTAGGTATGACCCATCAACACATTGTTCAATTAGTCCATGGAGTGTGTGTGGCGGAGCACAGAGAAATGCTGAAAAATTACAGATGTAATATTCACGAGGAAGGGACAAGGTTAGAGTGAAAAATGACATGCGAGCACAGCCATAATATCACAGAACAAACGGCATCAACACACAGGCATATACATTGAAATAATATGGAAAATAAATACCTGTATACTTAATGACTAACTCTTGAAGCAGAAGACACTTGGCTGTGTTTAACTATTTTGGATGTTTTTAAGCAGCTTTTTGTGTAGTGGCTTTATATAGCTTTTTCTTAATAAGCCTGATTGTTACCTCCACCAAGGAGGTTATGTTTTACCCATATCTGTTTGTTGGTTTGTTTGTTGGTTAATTTCTCAGCAGGATTAAGCAAAAAGTACCGAACCCATTTGCACCGAACTTGGTGGAGTGAAGGCACCCACACCAGGAGCTGAAACATCCAGAAAGAGCTCTGAGTTTGACTGCTGCTCCTTCACAACAAAAAGAGTCAGTTGAGGTGGTTCAGGCATCTGATATGGATGCCTCCTGGCTGCCTCCCTGTGGATCTATTCTAGTAACGTCCAACTGAATGGAGATCTAAATCTTGTATGCTATGTCACTAGATACCTTGCTTTAAAGGAGGAGTAAGCGATTCTGGAAAATGACACAATGGCGGTATCCAAGCGACCTATACAGCGTGAAAGTAGATACTCTTTTTCATATCTGAAGCAAAACAAACTTTATGATTTAAAATGCCATCAAACAAACGACATGCACACAAACAGCACCCAAAACACAATGGAATAAAAACTAGCAAGAGTTAGTTTTTTTGATTGTTTTTACAAAACTATAGTGATGTTGCCTCTCTTACTTGGTGGTCATATATCTTCTCTTGTTCTCTTGTGCTCTCATTTAGTACATTCCCACTGTATCCATGAAAAATAATAAATGCATTTGTTTTTACTGTCTCAACATGAACTGTGCTTACAGTATTATTTTAATCAAAACTAATGAAATGGTGTTTGTCCTGTAGGTAATATAACCTCTTTGTTCTTTTTTAATTCTCTTTATAGAAACCAAACACTAATAAATAACTTATTGCATGAAAACTGCTTCATAAATTATTGCATAATGACTTAAGTGCATCTAGTGAATTCACTAGTTTTTCTGTTGTTCTGTTGCTTTCCCCAGACACTTATGCACACTACACAAGTCCACTAGCTTTAGCAAGTTAACATGCAGCCCCGTGTCTCTATTTACATATGATTCTCTGACAAATCATTTCCTTGACCAACGTGTGCAAAAATGTCATAAACTACAGGTTCAGCACTTAAAATCTAGCGCGTACACTCCATTTAAGGCATATTTACCGACCTGGGATAAGAATAGAAGGGACACACGTTGAGCTGGTGTTAACTTGACAGCAGGAAACATAACGTTACTTGGCATAGCATTTCGAATTATGCATACAACCAAATAAATCCACTTTGCTATCAAACTTGTGTTTTCAGGTCTTCGTGGCTACAAAACACTTCACATGTTGTATGGATACCATACCATGATATAGCACAAACAACGAGACAGCAAACTGTGGCTACAACTAGTGCTGCAAAGCTCACATGCAGATAGGACAAGATGGTCTCCGGAGATATGTGAAAACCTGTCTTTATTTCTCTGTTTTACTCTTCCGTCAACATTAAGCGTTGTAGTGTCACGTAACCAGCTAAAACAGTGAAATGGAGGATGTCTTGATGTTGTATCACACACGGAGTTAGAATTTGAACAGGTTTATGAGTGTCTGTATCAAATGGTAACCCCATTAAAGAGCTAACTTAATATAGTATCCCTGCCCTAGTCGGATATATCTTTTCATTTTGAATAATACGAGATTCTTAGTTGTGATTACCAGTTGATATTGACATGAACGTGCCATGCAGGCATTGTAAAGGTCTTGTCAACCAGCACAGGTGATTTCATTAGTTTTGACTCATCCATTAGGTTGGAGTTGTGTGTAAGGTGACTGAACTGCATCTGCCCCTGAAACTCTAAACAGGTCCTCTTCAACCTGAATAGAGTTTAATTAGCTTACTTACATGTGTGTATTACACCTCTAGGGAACATGACTGTATTGTGAAGTGTTTTAAGTGCTGTTGAAATTTTGTGTATATAAAATAAAAAATGTAGTTAATAAAAATCTTACTTTTTTTATGTGCTTCCAGCTTCATCCAACAGTATGTATAGAAGGTATCCTACCATACCCCATTTGAGAAGGCCCAAACTATAAATGCCAATTCTGCAACAAAGTAGGAGAATATGCATATGTTGTAGCTCATATGCAGACCCATGAGAAGACAGCAGTTAAACATGGAGATATTTATCAGTGTAAATGTTTCTGATCTTGTAAAATGTACAAATTGTCGACTAGTAATGATTTCTCTTGGACTGTAGGGTGTAAAATGTACAGATGCCATGGTGGAGGTGTGAAAAGCTACCATTAGCACCGCTGCTGTTGTGGAAGGACCCTGAGGTCCCTGCGCCTCTACAACCAGGAGGGTCTCCACTGCCTCCAGCATCTCTGCATGCTGTAGTGTCTCTGCACCCTCCATCATCTCTGCAACTTCCAGCGTCTCAGCACGTTCCGGCATCTCTGCAGCCTCCGGCGGCTCTGCGAAGACCAGCGCCTCTGCAACCTCCAGGACCTCCACAGCCTCCAGCATCTCTGCACCCTCCATCTCTGCAGCCTCCAGCACCTCTGCATGCTGCATTGTCCAGTGCAATAAAGCCCACAGGACAACAACTTCCTAACAGTAACAACACCCCTGCCTCACCAAATCCAGCCCAAACAACCTGTCTGAGCCACCCAAAAACATTCAAGTCAAGGCCCAAAAGAACAACATGCACATTCTGTAATTTAATTGCGAATAAGAAAAAGATCAAGATACACATTCAAAGACTTGACTCATCATCAAATACAGATATCACATTCTGAGTAACCTCTTCAACTCTATCATCAATGGGTTCATTATTACTGTGTCAGCTCTCAAATATGACCGAATATATGAATTACAGAGGAATATCTGTAAAATGATGAACAACAGATGGGTGAAAATAAAGAATGGTTACTCCTCAGGTTGCCAGTTATGTTAATAGTAACTTAAAAAGTGCTTATTTTTGTTTTTTAAAAGATGATTTATGGGCAATGGAGTTTTTTATTCCTTTTCATTTATAATGAAATTGGAAGATGAACATTTTGAGTAATTGCTCCACTTGCATTAAAAGAGCAAAGTCCTCCATGGGGCCTTTGATTTAAAAAAACAGCAGCCACAAAAACTTACACAAAAGAAAAAGCATCCCATATAGGTCTGGATGATAAAACGATAAAAATAGTTATCGCTGTATAATTTTCCTCAGTAGCAATATAACAAAAGTTCAATAAATGTTCGATATAATGTTTATGCAATATGCAAGTTAGGTTGCATGCTGAGAGGCTTAACATGTAATTTTTTTGAATGTTCTACCTCAGATTTGTGAAATGTTTCGCTCTTTGGCAAGTGTTTGTCATGTTTTGACCATTAAGGATAGTTTAAAACCACAAGCAACAGTCTGTTTTCTTCAACTTTCACTCAGGAGCAAAAATCAGTCTTGAAACTTTTATCGTGATAATTATGAATATTGACTGATATTAAAATCTTTATCATAATAGTTTTGGCTATATCACCCAGCCCTAATCCCACATGTTGTAGAATACACACAATAAACCTGGACATGCCCGAAACACTTCACCTTAATCTTACAAAGATAATCAAACCACCTCAAGTGGCTCCTTTTGAAGTAATGCAGGCTTCAGACGGATACTTTTGCATTGGTGGGCCAATGAACCCTCAAAACAGTCTCTTTACCAGCCCTCTCTGTGTGCGGGTCATTCGGGCTGGGTCCAGGGCTGAATTTCTCACCAATGTTAACGCCAGCGGCAAGATTTACCGT